>NC_068939.1:37018727-37323717 GCF_016801865.2 Culex pipiens pallens | reverse complement strand
TTGTTATTGTCTGTTCTATAACTTTGTAGAACATTGTTACACTCTAAAAAATAACCCTGCAAAGTTAGAAAAAACACGAAATTTTAAAATGAAAAATTTTGTTCTAAATGAAAAATGACCCTTCTGGGTCAATGTAGATTCGAAAAGTACATTAAATTTCCCATAAAATGAGATGTTTCAAATTTTTTTTACGGTCGAGTAACGGAAAATGGGAGAATTTTTAAAACTTTTTTGGTGTTTTTTTCGATGAAAAATACGTTTTTTCGGAATTCTGAGTACGCCATCAAATCGGGCGTCTAATTTTACATAAAAGTCCCTTTGACACCAAATTTCTATCTCATCACCGTTTCAGGCTGCAAATTATTGAAAAACACCTCTTTTTTCGCATGTTCAAAAATGGAAGGGGTCGTACCGCCCCTCCGTCACGAGATATCAAAAAACGGACCTCGGATTCGTGATCAGGGACAAAAGTTACCCCTTAGGACAAAGTTTCACGCAAATCGAAGAGGGGTCGGGGCAACTTTTCCCAATTTCGTATGAGTTGGTAGAGAATTACCCCTATAACATTGCCGAAGATACCAACTCGTACAGAGAATTCCTGCAAAAGTTACAGATTTTGGAATATTTAAGTACAATTTTTGTATGAACAGCTGCCACAATTGTATGGAGACTTGTATGGGTGAACCAATGACCTCAAACGGTTTCTTTGATCACAGAGATGGGCCCCACAAAATTGAGCCAAATAAAAAAATCCAAAAAATAAAAATGGTCGAAATTGGCCGATTTCGTACAGAATTTTACATCACAGAACATCCGAAAATGCATAACAAGAAAAAGCGGCCAGCCCTACTGCGATGTCTTTACCGCAGAGAGGGTTCTGAGAACTAATCTCATTTCACAGAATCTACCGGTAAGGAAGGATGCGTGGACATACCGTACCATTCGCTCCGATTAAAAATTCTGATATTCATTGGAAATTGTGAAGCGTCAAATTTATTATTTTTTTCTTGAAATATTTTATCCAAACCGCAACCCTTTTAAGTGCTAATCGACCATCGAGTAGATGATAAAAGGTTGAGGTAGGTTATTCAAGCCTGAACGTCTGCCGTTTTGTTCTGTTCGCAGAAGGGTTTCCAGTTCTTCCTCCTGGAAAGGAACGAAAACAAATAAACTGAAGAAAGCAAGAAAAACCTTATGAATGAAGATAATCTGCGCTCGAGCTTTCGATTCATTCTCCCCGGTATCATCATCATTATTATTATTCAGCGAGAGTATCGCGCGCTGATGATGCCTTCCAGCGAATTCGTCATCGTTTCGGCGAGTGGGCAGATGTGGTGGGTATTCTGGCTGGCGTCATCGTTTTGCGATGCACTGTTATTGTTTTTTTTTAGTTTTTTTTCTCGACATGATACAAAGAAAAACTTTTTTTCAGCGTGTAAAACAACGTCGCAAAAACAGATATTAAAATTGCACAACGTCGAGTTCGCTCGATGTACGGTCACGTAGCAAAACAATCGAGTCGATTGTAAACGCGACGACATCGCCGACTTCCAGATTGCCCCTAGAAGTGGTGCCCCAAAGGAAGCAGGATGCTTCTTCTTGAGAGGATGTTTTGCTGCTCATTAAAATAAACGATCCCGAAGATGTGTGTTGGTTTGTGCACTTTGTTTCCGATAAATTTATTTCTCCACTTTCATGCATTTTATTGCCGGCACTTGAACACGTTAGGGGTGAAGCAGAGGTTTGAGGTTAGGGTCTTCCTGCTTCGGGATGAATTGAACCCGAAGGCGCAATTAAGCCGTTAATGGAGCACGAAGTCCATCCCGGGGTTGAGGAAATGGACCAATCGCGGGAATGACAAATTGCCGTGTGATTCATGAGCATCATCATAATCAGCTGCTAAGTATGGTAATGCGGCGGAACGTGTTTTCGGGAGTGCCGATGAGGAGGGATTCGGATCGAGATTTTATTGCTGGTGGCGCTTCTGGCGTTCGATTGTACGATGAGTTGAAATTGATGTATGCTGGAGACCAGTTGGAAGGTGGTCAACGATGGAATGCAGTCGACTACTGAGAACGAGGTTTCGTCCAGCAAATTTAAAAATTGTAGAGGTTAAGAAACATTATCGATACAAGTAATCTTGCTTCAAAATATTTGAAAATGGGAATCCACTCAGTTTTCTACGATACTAGCTGTGAGTATGCTCTGGGGTCAGAATAAGCTTATCTCTTGCTGGAAGACCCAGAATACCCCAATATGGCAGGAAAGTAATCAATGCAACACACTGAAGCTGTGCTAGTATGATCCGTGGTCAAAATCCGCCGACCTCTTGTCTGTTACGGCGGTAGACCCACAGATCTTAACTACACCGAGTCCTTGGAAGGCTCATTGTACCTCAATATGTCAAGAAAGTAGTCAAAGTAACAAACTGAAGCTGTGCTAGTATGATTTGTGGTCGAAATCCGCCGACCTCTTGTCTGTTACGGTGGTAGACCCACCGATCTTAACTACAGAGAGTCCTTGGAACATCCAGAATATCACAATATGTCGGGAAAGTAATCAACGTAACACACTGAAGCTGTGCGAGTATGATCTGTGGTCGAAATCCGATGACCTCTTGTCTGTTACGGCGGTAGACCCATCGATCTTAACTCAAGAGAGTCCTTGGAACATCCAGAATACCCCAAAATATCAGGAAAGTAATCTACGTAACGCATAGAAGCTGTGCGAGTATGATCTGTGGTCGAAACCCGCCGACCTCTTGTCGGTTACGGCGGTAGACTCACAGATCTTAACTCCAGAGAGTGCTTGGAACACCCAGAATACCTCAATTTGTCAGGAAAGTGATCAACGTAACACACATGAGCTGTGCTAGTATGATCCGTGGTTGAAATCCGCCGACCTCTTGTCTGTTACGGCGGTAGACCCACGGATCTTAACTCCAACGAGTTTTTGGATGATCTTGGCATATTAGCAAGGTAGTCTACCATATTCACTGTAGATACGCAGGTATGATCTGGAGTCAAAATCCGTCTACCTCTAGCTTGTTACGGCGGTTGACACAAAGATCTCAACCCAAATTCCTGGATGTAATTTTGACTCAATATTCAAATTATGCAATCTGATCCAAAACGAAATCTCCGATCAATCTGGATTACTCGCCAACTTTGTCACACGATCACCTCCGTGATCAATCACGTTACCCCTCGGCTCGTTGGAGCTCACAACCTTAAAATACGCACCGTGCCCAACAGCCACGACGTTCCACGATAATTGTCCTCCTCCCCTCTCCCCTCTCATACAAAAAAGCTCATGTCTGCGGCCATTCCCAGCATGTCTGGGAAAGCAGCCGCGCATGTCTCCGCATGATCATCGAATGACTCGTCGAAAAAAAAAAACCGTCGTGTGGCGCAGCGCAGACATTCCATCTTCCTGCGATGGGTCCATATCGGGAGAGTCTGCACGCGATTCGCGAATGTAAACAAACCTCTCCATACCCGTTCACAGAACCGGTTCCTTCGGGGCGCCCCGAAGCCTTTGGCGGGATCGCGTGCGCCCCTTTAACGGTGATTCAGCAAAGCTGGTCTACGCCGTTGTCACCTTTTCTCGAGGTGCGTAAGGCTCGTTCAATGTCAATAGACTTAGTCCGAGGCGTGCGCCTTCGGGACCTGATCGTGACTGGTTTTCGCGACCGGCTGGAATCCGTAGACGCGTTGTCCTCTGGGGCCTGATTAGCGCGCGCGATCGTGCCCGGCTGCTCGGCTAAGTAATTGATTTCTAGCCGGGGCTTGCTGGCGCTGTGAAGACCTTTTTTGGGTTTGTCAATTTGTCGCGCTCTAATCCGAAGATCTTTGCGACAAGCAGAAAAAAAGGTCGCCTCGCAAGGTTCAATTAAAGTCTTGTCACGTTGAACGACTCAATCAGGCCCAGGTCGCTGGAAAGTGCAGCACCACAGGGTGATGAACGGTTTTCTGGTCGGTCGCTGGAAAGACCCAGGCGATGGCGGCGTGTGCCAGCAGGGAGGAGGAGGCGGAGCGAAATTCAATTACAGCCCCGAAGAGCATAATTTATGTAAATAAATTATTACTGTAAGTGGCGGGTTCTTCTTTTGGCTCGGTCGGACACGATGGAGATGGGATGGGGATGTCTTGAAGCGGAAGGAAGAAACGGAAGGATGATGCTATATCGGAAGCACGGCTGCGAGGCGCGTGTTATTTATGCATTGATCGAAGTTTCGAACAGTCTGAGAAGGATTCGATGATGAGTAATGGGAACCGGAAAGATGGGGCGTAATTTTCTTGGTTAATTTACAGGGGGTTTACAAATATTGATGTTGAAGTCAAAACTGAAACATAAGATAAATAGAGTCTTTTGTTGAGATTCGATTTTCATTCGTTTTGTGAACCATATCACAGTTGGATTATTCAGTCTAAATTAGATTTGATGGATCATCGATTTACAATTATGAAATCACTTGACCTCGAAACTTATTTTGTTTTTGTTTTTTTTTGTATCGCAATGACAAAAATCACGAAATGTTATAATTTGAAAGGGAACTGATGATCAAGCACATCTATAATTGATTATTTTTGTCTGTGATCTAGTTTTAAGCTTTCTCTTTATCTATCTTTTTCCCATTGCACTTTCTGTAAGTTTTTTGAAAACTTTTTCTTACTCTTGTCTATTCCATAGTTATAAGTAATAATTTTTCGATTGAATTACGATGTAAAACACAGCTGAAAGGAACACCAAAACTCTGTTATATACCTAAATGAACTCATTGTAACTTGGATTATTCACAAATAAAACCGAATTGAAATTGAAAAAATTATAATTTGAAAAATTATCTGCGAATTCGGTAAATGATGATTTTAGTTACTTAATTTTTTGAATGCCAATTTTCAATGTCAAAAAATAAATCATTCGTGAAAGGGATTACAATCTCTTGAAAAAAATATCTTTAATATTTGTTAAATTAAAGATATCATTTAAAAATTGTTTTATATTGAATTAGATTTTTTAAATGTATGACATGATATTTTTTTGAAGGCATCAGAAAATTTTAAAAATGATTGAGGTTTTGCCATTAGTTTTGTGATATTATAAATAATATTTGTTTTAATTTTTTGATTTTTAAAGAAAAAAAAAGTATTCTTAAAATATGAAATCGTGGCCAGCAAAAACTCGTTTTTTTAATTTCAATAAGGCTGGTACAAATTGTATTGAAAGTTTTTGTCTTGTTCGGGTTGTTTTAAAAATCTTGTTTTTTCAATATATTCAATTATATTATATTTTTTATTGTTTTGCCCTCCGCCGAGGGACAAAAAAAAACTATGAAAAATATTTGCTTCGGCCTAATATTTATGGAAAAAGTGTTTTTTTAGAACAAAATAAAAATTAAGCTCAGGTAAAAAAATATCATTTTCAATTGAAAAATGTAACGTCATGATTCGAAATCCGGACACTTAGTAGCACATCATTTTTGTTATAGCTGACAAAAAATCATGTAATAAGTTGGAAATGAAGAAATATCATCAGGATGTAGTATAAACAGTCAGTTTTAAAAGAATGAATGCAAAATATGTCTTTTCTAACTACTTTTCAGCAGAATTTGAAAATTAAAATGACTTGTTGTGCTTCGAATCCCGGACACTAATAAAAGCTGATTCGAAATCCGGACACTCGATTTTGCTAATGAATCGCACAAATTTGGACTGAAATGTTAGTGAATGGCATTCTTTAGGTCTCAAATAAGCTGTTAACATCAAAACAATCGATATTTTATATAAAAATTTGCTTGAATTTAAGGAAATCAAAACCAAAAATTTCTGCTTTGCCTTCCCGGTGCTTCGGACGCCTATGAAATATTTCACGTGAAATGTTTCGCAATTTTGGTAATCTTATAATTTTATTTTGTTTAATTGTTTTGACATTAACTACAGCGTTCAAACAAACTTTAAATGAAAGTTGATGTTATAAATCATCAAATAACCCATTTTTGACATTTATTATGCGAACTTATACCCAAATAATTGATAAAACAAGATGAGGTGTCCGGGTTTCGAAGCGTCCGGGAATTCGAATCATGACGTTATTTGCAAGCGGAAAGCACTATCCATGTTTGATCTTATTTATTTTTGAAATATTCAAAAATTTCCTTCAAATATACTTCAACTACCTAATTGATAAAAGGAAATATTCGTTTTCAGATTTTATGACAAGAATATTTTCCATATTTTTAGATCAATCCTTTTTTCAAAATATTATCATTTATTAATTTATAAGACAAAAAAAAAATAAAGCTTGATAAAAGATAAGCTAAATTTCAGGAACTAATTCTAGAAAAACAATGTAAATGAGCCAATGTGAAGTGTTTCCTGCTTACTCCTAATGCACAGTGGTCCAGATCGCAAAATTAAGTGGAAAATGGATTTTCTGAAAAATTTAAAGTTTTGGAGCTTTGGTGTCTTCAGAATAGTTGTTGCAAATGAAAAGAGGCAACTTTTGGTTTGGTTGAAAATTAGGGTGGTTCACGATTAGAGGGATTTTAAAAATCTAACTTTTTAGGAATATTTTTGGGAATTTGTTGGGCTTGCCAATCTAGGCAACTTTGTTCAAGACACCTAAATTTATAGAAAGCATCTGAGCAAACCTCCAAAAAAAAATTTGGACTTAAGGGTCAAAAGTTCCAGCCATTTTAAGGTAAAAAAGATGCAAATTTAAATCTCAAATATCTCGAAAAGGCGCAGGCCAAATTTCAAACACGAGGTTGCATTTGAAAGAGAGGATTCAGCACTACAAACGCTGAAAAAATCTCAGGGGTGTTTTTCTTTAAACTCGAGATATATTCATTTCAAAAAGTCTAATTTTCATGGGAAAACCATATGGAACACCCCTTACGAAAGTTTGTGGAAGACACCAAAGCTCCAAGACTTAATTTTGTGATCTGGACCACTGTGTAATGTAACATTATTTTGGTTATTATTTGGTTGAATAAAACATTATATTTTTACTTTAAGCATGTTGCTGTTTTATTTATTTTTCCGTTAAAGTTGGACGTAACCCCAATAACCAAAAATAAGCTCGGCTAAGCCCGCTTTTTGTTTTTTTTTTGTTGGAAGTTTGATTATCGAAAAGTTTATTGTTGGGATTTCGGATAATCGAATCACGAACAAAAAAATATTTTTTTTGTGTTTTTCATTTTCTTTTGTGTAATTCGAGTCAAATTCAAATTCTACGACCCAATTTTATTTAATTCTGAAAAAAATTTGCCTGTAAAATTTTAAAATGCAATAAAATGCGTTAATCAAAAATAAAACAACGGAAAAACTATTTTTTGTGTGATTCGATTTAGACCTTATGAAAAGATCCGCTAGAATTAGTCATCTTATGATTTTTAAGTCCTTGGATAATTTCAAGAAAGTTCTGATAATGTTGGTACAATAGTTTTGGAACGCTCGTTTTTGCCTTCCTCACCTCAATGAGGAAAGGCTGTACAATCACTCGAAAAATGAACTTCTTTATTTTACCTCGTAGACCCACCTTCACGTATACCTATCGACTCAGAATCAAATTCTGAACGATTATCTCCGGACTAGCTGGACCGATTTTGCTCTCATTCGATTCGTCTTGGGGTCCCACAAGACCCTAGTTAATATTATGAAGTTTAGAAAAGTACTTCAAAAGTTATGCTAAAAAAACGATTTGGCTAGAGTTTGAAATATTATAAAAAAGGGTGGTTTTTGTAAGAAAACCCATCATGCTATATATTGTTAGAAAGGTATTTGAAAGACCTTTCCAACGCGTTCAAAAGATTGAAGATCTGACAACCCCATTAAAAGTTATGAGCACTTAAGTGTTATTTATACACTTTTTTGAGGCCGGATCTCAAATATTTTGATGAAAAGGTTGACCGGATCTATCATGCGACCCATCGTTGGATAGGTAATCAACTTCCAACAAGCCCAAAAGATTGGAGATCTGATAACCCTATCAAAAGTTATAAGTACTTTTCTGTTTTTAATAAACTTTTTTTGAGGCCGGATATCAGATATTTTGATAAAAATATGCGAGGAAGGCACGAACCACCTAAAGGTGGATTAAGTAACGTTTTTCTATTTCAACTACTAGTTTTTGTAATATTTCCAGTTTAACACCCTTTTTTATTTTCTCTGATTGATTCGATTTGGAGTATGTCCAGATTATTTTGCAATAAATATATGTTTTATCTAAATATTTGTGCTGCTATTCTTAACCTCTGTAGAAGACGACAAAATAAAAAATTTAAACCCTTTAAAAGTCTTTGTAAGCCTTATAATCTTTAAAACAAATTTTAAATTTAAAAGATATTCGGCTCAATCCAATCAACTTGCACTAATTCGATTCCCTGTCGGACCACCAACCTTGGCACGACACCCGATCCAATAATACCTTCAAAAGGGCACTCTAAAATCGCCTGGGCATTACAAACCTCCCCTAATCTGGGTTTGATTTGATTAGAAATCAATCAAAATCCATCGCTTCACCCGCGGCAGCGCTTCGATACTTAGAGGGCAAAAAAAAGGTGATCCCTCTTTCAAAAGGGCGCGCGCAGAAATAAAAAAAATCTCGCCTTCCCTACCTCCCTGTAATTAATTTTGCGTTTTGAACCCCTCCCAGGCGTACCCGTGCCCGCGCGTAATTTAGACCTCCTGCACCCACGAGGGGCGTTTCATGCTCGGACTCCACGTGTGGTGATGGCGGCTTAAAAGAAAGGAACTTCCTCACTGGCAAACCGTTAACGTTGGGGGGTTTTGGGATGGGATGGGATCGGGTAAGGTGAGATTTTTTTAATCCAATGCAAACCTGTCCAGGAATTGTCAAATTACCCTTTTCCGCAGGAGATCAGTCAAATCAGGTCTTGTTCAAAGAAAGCCGCCTTGCGGCATCGTTGCGGCCAGTATAGACGGCCTGGGATCACAACAAAATTTGCACTCACCCGAGAGAGAGAGCCCCAAACAGAGAACGGGGTTGTTTGGCCGTTCGACGACGAAGCGGTGCCGACAGGCCGTTTTCATCGCCTCCGGCAAGGACAGTCGTCCGGCTAGTCGGTTCAGGTTGGAATCCTCGATTTGAAGAACCGCTCGGTTAACTGTAGTGATGAGCTATGATTTAGGTCAACGACGCTGGGATCACTCGAGGGTAGATTGACCGTGCAGTTCTACAAATGAAGAGGCATCACCATGTCTGGTTCCAGATCATCGCTCAAACATTTCACTCCTCATCGGCGGCTACCGACCAATGTGAGAGGTCCTTCGAAATGAGTTTTGCGCAGCAAAGTAAGCCTAATTGGATTTCGGAATGAGTTCGTCAAGTTGATTAGCGAGAACTCCACTATACACAGCCCCAAAAGTGAAAGAGAGCCCACTAATTTCATTTTCAAAGTGTACGGATACCAACAACTCGCTGATGGCAGCTGCCAAAACAAGGGGGCCGTACCAAGGTGGCAGGTATTATAAGGTCTGAAAGCGGCGGACTCTGACTCACAGACGATGCCGGGAGCATAATATTTAGAGCTTAAATTCAATGTTTCAGGGGTGCTGGATGACGATCGGGGGAAGTTTTGCAGAAAAAGGCCGTCGTGCCGCTAATCGATTAGATGCTTGATTGGCTTTGGCGGTGATGAAGGCAGGCTTAGAGTAAGGCTCGGTCTCACTCGGTGGTCAGGGTTACGTAATCAGTGGGCGACCTTTGATGCATGGAAATTTGTACTACAGGCGCGTGAGAACGTTATGGTGTCAATATTTGAGTGATGTGGGAATTATCAGTACTGAAAAAGGAATATAATTAAATCACAAATTGGCTGATACAAATATTTTTAAAAGTTTTTGTCAAATATTTTGATTAACATCCAACCACTCACAGAGACATTTGCTCAGAATTATGTTTTACAATCATAAATTTGATTGAAAAATAGCTTGAATAAAACATTTTTCACAAGCAAAACAAAGTGATTTCGTTGCTGTTCATCTTAATGCCAATATTTTACAAAATATACAAAAAATTTAAACAGTGTGGGAAAAAACATTTTGAACAGTTTACATTCATTGTTCTTCAATTTCCTTTCAATTATTTAAGTTTAAAAAAAAGTTGCTTCCTGGTTTCCTTTTTTTAAAGATTTGCAGCGTTCTTTGTATTAAGTATGACTAATTCACATTTATTTTGAAAGCTCTTTGAAGTTAAATTTTAAGACTGAAAAGTTATTCTGAACAAAATCACATGATTTCTTGCTTACTCATTGTTTCAAATTTTAAATTTTATTTGTGTTCCTCAAAAATCAAACTCCAGTATGAGGTAAACGCAGTGAAAATATCATTTTTAACCCTCTACAACCCAACCCCGCCTTTAGACGGCCTCCGATTTAAAAATTCGCCAAAAATCCATTTTCAACCAATTTTTGATCTTTACAAAGCATTGGAAAGAAGAACTTTTAAAATTTTAGAAAACTGAGGGGTTGGAGGTTTTACTTGTTTTATGTGACTTTGCCATTGTTTTGAAAAATGTCATTTTTTTTAGGGGTCAACTTGGCTGTTTTTTTTACTAGCATTCCGTATATTTTAAGTAAAAAGAAGTATGCAGTAATTTTTTTAGTGTCCCAGACTATGCGTCTACGCATTTTTTTACAACTTAAATGATAATGGTGCCATTTTATAGCAGAAAATGTGAAAAACAAGCAAAAAATTAAAAAAGTGACTGTAAAAACATGAAAAAATAAGATAGCCAGAATGTAATGATAGGAGGTGGTAGAGTATGTCAAATACTACCAAAAACAAACATAAACTAAACAAGATAAATGCAAATTAAAATACTAAAAATGAAACAAGAAAAACATGAAACAAGAGAAGTAAAGTTTTTCGTAGAACAAAAGTTGCTCAAAATGACCTCCTGAACACGGGAAAAATAAAAAATTTCGAAAAAAAAATTGACAGTAGAGGGTTAATTTCATATTTGTGGCCAACAATCCAAGTTTTTCTCAAACCTCACATTTTTATGAAATGGAAAATTTATTTTCTGTTGCCATTTATTTATTAAATAATTGATCTTGAAGAATTTTATTTATTTATTAAGAATTAAATTTAAGCAAAAATGATCAAAAAAAAATTGGAAAAATTGATATTTAAAATAGACAAAATCAAGATATTTTAGAGAATCAGCAACATTTGATTGGTGATACACAAACAAAAGACTAATAAATGTTTCTTATAAAATTGTTGTTATAAAGTGTAAAAAAAATATCTTAAGCTTATTTATTGAATATCTTAGCAACAAAAAGGCCAGTCATTGAACAATTTTTGTTTTAGGACAAAGTGGGGGCAACTTTTTTTACGATTTAGTGTGAGTTAGCTGAGAATGATTCAATTTTAAAATTCAAATGTTTTAAAAATTTAAAATTCTTAAAATTTTATAGGATTCTTAAATTTGTAAAATTTTAACTTAGGCCGTTGCAAATATTTTTTGAAGTTTATGTCCCTCGTATCTGGTCGGGGTCGAGGGGGGAGGGGGAGGAAGGTGACCAAAAAAATAAAAGAATATAAAAATTGAAATTGCAAGCCATGTGCTCAACATTTGATTGAAAAAAGTGTTTTAAAATGCATTTTACACCTGCCCAGTTGTTTTGCAATCATTAGTGTTCAAAATATGCAAGTATTGAAGAGATTTTTTTTTTCGCCGAAAAAAAACTTTTTGCAGTGCTGTACATTTGATTCTCACAAAAATTGAAAATATTTCTGTTTCCTTTGAAATTTTGAAGTTTTTTGAAAAAATATTTGTTTTGCCCCCTGATTTTTCGGACCGATTTTGAAGGGGGTGGGTGACATAAACTTTTAAAAATATTTGCAACGGCCTTATTTGAATTAAAGCATTTTTAAGCTTAGATTGCTAAATATATTTTAAAAATTTTACACACAATTTTGCGACTGGTCATACAAAATGTGACTGTTCGAAATTCTGTAACTTGAGGAGGAATTTCGGATGAATTGGTATTCGCAAAGTAACCATTAACGGAAGTTAAATATCTTATTTAAAATAATTTTGAATTTTCATATTTTCAAAATTTGTAAATTAAGGATTGTGCAAAATAAGGAAAAAAAATATTATTTACCTAAAAAATTGTTTAAGGGAAAATTTGGAATTAAAATTTATCAAAATCAACATAAATTCGATGAAGCAAAATCTAATTCGCAAACAAAAATCAAATTATACTTATTTTCAGGCTGAAATAATTCGAAAAATGTTCTATTTTCTTTATTGAAGAATATTTCATGAAGAAAAATCATTCTTGCCAACAATATGATCGAAAATCTGCCAAATCTTTAAACTATTGAAGATGTTTCGAAAACTATTGGTTTGATTTTAAGTTTTAAAAATTTGAAACTAGTATATAATTCATTTAAATAAGTTATTAAATTTTATTCTTGGTAAACATTTTAAAATCATTTGTTTTGGACATATTCAAATGGTTAGCTTGAATTTAAAATTTAAAATTTATTTAGGAAATTTTTTAAACTAATTTTAAACTTCAAAAGATTATTTCTCTCAACTGATACTGAATTTGTGCAGATCTTCAAACATATTTTTTGCAGGGATGCTTTTCCTTTAACCCTCTACAACCCAACCCCGTCTTTAGACGGGCTTCGATTTAAAAAAATCGCTAAAAATCCATTTTTGAACCAATTTTTGATCTTTAAAAAGCATTGGAAAGAAGAACTCTTCAAATTTTAGAAAATGAATGGGTTGGAACTTTTACTTGTTTAATTTGACTTCGCTAATGTTTTTAAAAATGTCATTTTTTTTAGGGGTAAATTTTGGCTGTGTTTTTTACTAACATTTCCTAGACTTTAAGTAAAAAGAAGTATGCAGTAATTTTTCTGGTGCCCCAGACTATGCCTCTACGCAGTTATTTACAATTTAATGATAATGGTGCCATTTTATAGCAGAAAATGTGAAAAAATTGCAAAAGTTACTGTAAAAACATGAAAAAATTTAATAGGCAAAATGTAATGATAGGAAGTGGTAGAATAGGCCAAATACTACCGAAAACAAACGTAAACAAACATAAAGTAAGATAAATGCAAATTGAAATACTTAAAATGAAACAAGAAAAAGATAAAACAAGAGAAGTAAAGTTTTTCGTAGAACAAAAGTTGTTCAAAATGACCTCCTGAACACGGAAAAAATCAAAATATTCGAAAAAAAATGTGGGCAGTAGAGGGTTAGAAACGTTTTTAAATAAAAAAAAGTCACTTTAAAAATAAGAACAGTAAAAATTAAAATAGGCAGACTGTGAATTTTTCAACATAACAAATTGTCTATCTTTTGACAGCAGAAGTGTCACAAGATAGCACACATGCAACGAAATACCATTACCGATTTAGATATTTTTTTCAAATTTATCTTTCATAAAAATATTTATGAGTTATTTTTAATTTTTTTTATGATTTTGTTCTTCTATTTATTTCCAGGTAATTATACGCTTCATGGCTTCAACTCGTAAGTAAAGTTAGTAAAAAATAGTTGACAATTTTGCAAAATTTAGTTTATGAAACAAGTTACAAAATGATAACTTTTTTAAACCATGAACATACTATGTTGTGACAAGTTGGAAAAATATGATGAGTGCTGAAAAAATCGAGTTTTCAACGAATTGTTAGTTGCAGCTGCTCAAAAAAACATTTGAATAACATTTTTAAGTGAAAAGTTTTTCCCTCGCAAACAGTGTCGAAAAGTATTACCTTTAGATACAAGTGCTGATAATCTTTTCACTTTTCAACACTGCTAAAAAATTTAAAATATAAAATTTTATAATGTTGATAACATAAATGATTTGGACTCAAATACTTTTAACTTGTATTTGGGTAATTCTCTACCAACTCACACGAAATCGGGAAAAGTTGCCCCGACCCCTCTTCGATTTGCGTGAAACTTTGTCCTAAGGGGTAACTTTTGTCCCTGATCACGAATCCGAGGTCCGTTTTTTGATATCTCGTGACGGAGGGGCGGTACGACCCCTTCCATTTTTGAACATGCGAAAAAAGAGGTGTTTTTCAATAATTTGCAGCCTGAAACGGTGATGAGATAGAAATTTGGTGTCAAAGGGACTTTTATGTAAAATTTGACGCCCGATTTGATGGCGTACTGAGAATTCCGAAAAAACGTATTTTTCATCGAAAAAAACACTAAAAAAGTTTTAAAAATTCTCCCATTTTCCGTTACTCGACTGTAAATTTTTTTGGAACATGTCATTTTATGGGAAATTTAATGTTCTTTTCGAATCTACATTGACCCAGAAGGGTCATTTTTTCATTTAGAACAAAATTTTTCATTTTAAAATTTCGTGTTTTTTATAACTTTGCAGGGTTATTTTTTAGAGTGTAACAATGTTCCACAAAATTGTAGAGCAGCAAATTACAAAAATTTTGATGTATAGACATAAGGGGTTTGCTTATAAACATCACGAGTTATCGCGATTTTACGAAAAAAAAGTTTTGAAAAAGTTACTTTTTGCGTTTCTCTTTGTTTCGTCGTCCGTGTCTGTCGCGGGTGACCATGAACGGCCATGATCGATGACACCAACTTTTTCAAAACTTTTTTTCGTAAAATCGCAATATCTCGTGATGTTTATAAGCAAACCCCTTATGTCTATGTATCAAAATTGTTGTAATTGTCTGCTCTACAACTTTGTAGAACATTGTTTTACTCTAAAAAATAACCCTGTAAAGTTAGAAAAAACACGAAATTTTAAAATGAAAAAAATTGAAAAATGAAGAAATGACCCTTCTGGGTCAATGTAGATTCGAAAAGTACATTAAATTTCCCATAAAATGACATGTTCCAAAAATTTTTACAGTCAAGTAACGGAAAATGGGAGAATTTTTAAAACTTTTTTTTGTGTTTTTTTCGATGAAAAATACGTTTTTTCGGAATTCTGAGTACGCCATCAAATCGAGCGTCTAATTTTACATAAAAGTCCCTTTGACACCAAAATTTCTATCTCATCACATTTTCAGGCTGCAAATTATTGAAAAAACACCTCTTTTTTCGCATGTTCAAAAATGGAAGGGTCGTACCGCCCCTCCGTCACGAGATATCAAAAAACGGACCTCGGATTCGTGATCAGGGACAAAAGTTACCCCTTAGGACAAAGTTTCACGCAAATCGAAGAGGGGTCGGGGCAACTGCTGTGTGAGTTGGCGGAGAATTACCCATTTGCAACATCAAGCATGAATTGTTTACAACTTTTTGTGCTGCCAGCTTTTCAAAGTAACTTGTAATAATTATAACAATATGTTTGCCTGATTTCTCTATTATTTTCCTCAGTCTTTTATTAAAGATCGAAACAACTCAAGCAAAATCATTTCCACTTTCCTGAAACGCTTTGTTTCACTTTAGCCCAAAATCATACTTTATTGGCCCATTCGGGGTAATTCCCTGTCATGTTTCAAACCCCCAACCACCCCTTTTTCACGCAACCCCACTTGCTGCTGGTCCCCCCACTGGTGGCAACATTGTGCCACATATGTTTACAACGTGGCAACTTTTTTTTAAGGGTTTCCCCATTTCAGCAAATCGTCCGAGGTTGAAAGGACCAACTTTAAAAGGCTTATCAAGGAAAGCGTTTTTTTTTTCGTTTGGTCGGTTGCAAATTTTGAAGTTTCACCAGTTTCGATGGACTTCGGGGGAAAAGTTTTGCTTAGATGGGGAACTCAACCTTAAAGTTTCGTAAGCTCTTGGAAGAGAAGGGTACTTGGTGCTTTTTTCGTTGTTCTCGACAATATGGTTGCACTTTTGTTCCTTACTTTATGACTATCATGCTTTGTTGTGAGTACACACTTTTGGCAACAGCAGCCACTACACGGTAGTTTGACCTTTGGGCATTTTTGGACTTTTCTCTTGCAGTTAGAGTGCTTACATTTTTCAAGGAGATAACCCTTGCTGTTCCAACAGTAGTTTAACGATTTTGAATATTAACTAAATAACAAACTTATTTGAGGTTACCGTGGAGATTTTCCCTTATCCCCTTAAAAAAGTGGAACGTTGACACTTCACGTCTGGTTCGAATGGAGTTGGTCATATTCCCAATTATCAATTTTAAGGCAACTAGGGCTTTGACCACTAAATTAAAAGATACTTTTAGAGACTTTAAGGCTTTTTGAATTTCCTTACCTCAGTTGTTAGAAATAGGAAGTTAGCAATATTTTAAAAGTTAACCTTTCAAGTCAAGGGTTAAGAAGCACTTTTCCACTCTATCTGAGAGAACCAGGAGAGGGTTGACATCATTACGGTTGGGCTCTTGAAAGAAGTTTACCTCCATCATTTCATGCTTTTTTATTTTATTTTTTTTTTGCAAGGGTTAACTCCTTGCTCACAAGTTTATTCAGTATTCAGCATCAAATGTGATACATCATCGTCATCACCGTCAAAAGCTTGCACAAAAAGCTGCCCGGGACCAAGTGGGTTGACACACACACACACACACAACTCTTGGACCAGTTGACTCTTCCTTGATCTTTTCCTCGGCGGCGTCGGCGACGTCGTGATGTTTCTTTTTCTCTTCAGGATGGGAAAGGTACGTGCTTTTCGTGACTTGTCATGATAATTTGAGTGCTTGCGGCAATTTATCGCTCGGTTTAGTACAGTTAAATGTCCCGCAGGGGTGAGGGAGGGAGATATGAAGAAGAGGTAGCACCAGAGCCTGCACAAATTTGATTGAGTAGCATCTCAGGAGATAGTTGGGGGTCGAAAATGACGTAATTGAGAAATCCATACAACCACCCCTAAGATTTTCGGAGAAAAAACTAAGAATTTCAACAAATGTGTCGTTTTCGTACGTTACGTAATTCGTGAAACTCCCTCACCCTCCTTAGGCAATTAATAACACTAGCTAAAACCGTTGACCACCAGCGACTTTGCAGCTAAAAGTCACACCATTAGTGCCAATCTGAGTTGCGTGCAGTGCATAAAATTTTCCCCAAGAGCAAATTTATCTTGTGATGGTCGGTGTCTCTCTCTGGGTCTCTTAATCGGTGCCAATGCAAAAGTGACTGATGTTAACTAGCGGACCCGGCAAGACTCGTCTCGGTTGACGACCTGTCATCGATTCTGGGTTAAGCGTGGTAAGATGGTTGTCAGGTTTTTTTTTTCGTTTGCCAAGGCCTTTGATTATGATGTCTGCACAAGCAGGATCATCTTTTGATTGATGTGAAGAAGTTTATTGTTTGATATTTTTTCATTAAAAATTCCGGAAATCCAATATTAGGGGAAATATACCCATTTTAATCACCCTAAGCCGTTTGACCAATTCTCATCACTTTTGCCGTTTTCCGCTATTAAATCAACATTTTCAGATGTGGCTTGCTCACTTTAATTTGAGCTATTTATTACTTTGGAACAGTCAAAAACACTTTACGAAAGCTGTAATTCACGATCAAAGTGCTGATAGGCCGATAATAGAAATAGGCTGAAAAAGGGTATAGTTCCCCTACATCTTGGAATATTGATAATTTTTGCGTCAGAAATAATTTTTGATATAAATTCATATAAATTTACCATCTGTTTCTGTACTGGGAGCGGCCGTGGCTGAATGGTTACGGTGTTCGCTTTGTAAGCGAATGGTTCTGGGTTCGATTCCTATCTGCTCCCTGGACATAGAATACTTGAAATGCTGAATATGAACGAAAAATCAAAGTCGCTGGAGGCGGGGTTCGAACCCCCGTCCTTTGGATTGGTAAGCAAAAATGCTAACCATTAGGCCATGGCGACTTGGTGAGCCTAGACTGGAATTAGGAATACTGTAACAACCAACCCGCAACGCCTTTCGAGGTGTATCCTAGGGTTCTACCTCTTCTACAAACATTAAGTCCAAAACCTCCCTACAAACATCTATACCACTAAGGTGACGTAGGGGTCCTTGCGCACTTTAGATAGGTGTTTACTAACGATCCTTCCAGTCCTTGAGGATAGCTTGGATCCGGCCTGGACCCCATTATGCCCTGGGTTGTATTACACACTCATCAAAAGATGAAGACATGGTATCTCCTGTGTTGGATTATTGTTCCAGATGAGGGTCTAATACAGCCATACCAAACAGTGGGATAAGCGTTGTGGAGCCTTCCGGTGGTGGGGCGTCCTCCAAATGCTAATGCTAATGCTAATGCTAAAATTTACATCTGTTTCTGTGTGATTTTACGTATTGCTCGTAAATTGAAGAAATCACATCTTAAAATAAGTAATATTCAGCCTTAAAAAATTTAACTTAAAAAATTAAACTTTTTAAGCTTTAAAAAAAAAGTTGAACATTTGAGCGTTTTTCTATCTCTTTTTTTTTGGTACTATTTTTCCTCAAGCTGAACTTCACCTTTTTAAACAATATTTTAGGCTTAAAGTACATATTCTCCCATTATTGATGACGATCTTCAGCTTCTGATTCGTCTGAAAAATGTTCGCCGAAGACAGTATCAACGTTCTCGTGATCCTGCACTGAAGCGAATTCAAAAAGATTTGCAAAAGGTTATTGACCACAGATTCACTCTCCTGCGAAATGAAAAGTTCGCAAGAGATGTCGAACAAATTAAACCTTATTCCAAACCTTTTTGGAAACTTTCAAAGGTTCTTAAGAAACCTCAAAAACCAATCCCTTCTTTAAAAGATGGTGATAATATTCTATTAACTAATGGGGAGAAAGCTCAAAAACTTGCTCAGCAGTTTGAGAGTGCTCATAATTTCAACTTAAATGTTTTGAGTCCTATTGAAGATCAAATTTCAATAGAATTTCAGAATATTGTTGAACAACAGTTTTCATCAGATGAAGTTTTTAATACAGATCTGAATGAAATAAAATCTATTATCAAAAAATTTAAAAATATGAAAGCCCCTGGTGAGGACGGCATTTTTTACATTTTAATTAAAAAATTACCTGAAGCAACTTTAAGTAGCTTGGTCAAAATTTGCAACAAATGTTTTGATTTGGCATACTTTCCCAGTAGTTGGAAAAATGCCAAAGTAGTTCCGATTTTGAAACCGGATAAAAATCCTGCTGAAGCCTCAAGCTATCGGCCCATTAGTTTGCTTTCATCTATTAGTAAATTATTCGAAAGAATAATTCTTAATAGAATGATGACGCACATTAATGAAAATTCAATTTTCGCTGATGAGCAGTTTGGATTTCGCCTTGGGCATTCAACTACTCATCAGTTGTTGAGAGTTTCAAATTTGATTCGAAGCAACAAATCTGAGGGCTATTCTACTGGCGCTGCTCTTCTAGATATAGAAAAAGCATTTGACAGTGTTTGGCATAAAGGTTTGATTGCGAAATTAAAAAGGTTTAATTTTCCGATTTATATCGTGAAAATTATCCAAAATTATTTGACGGATCGTACTCTGCAGGTATGTTATCAGAATAGCAAATCTGATCAACTACCTGTACGTGCCGGCGTCCCTCAAGGAAGCATTTTGGGTCCAATTTTATACAATATTTTTACTTCTGACTTGCCTGATTTGCCCCCAGGATGTCAGAAATCACTTTTTGCTGATGATACAAGCATCTCCGCCAAAGGTAGAAGCCTTCGTGTCATCACAAGAAGATTACAAAAAAGCTTGGATATTTTCAATTCTTATTTGAAAGAATGGAAAATTACTCCAAATGCTGCAAAAACTCAACTTATTATTTTCCCTCACAAACCAAGGGCTGATTTTCTTAAACCAAAGAGTCATCACATTATAAAGATGAATGAGGTAAATTTAAAGTGGGAGGATAAAGTGAAATATCTTGGACTTGCTTTTGACAAAAACCTTACTTACAAGGATCACATTGAAAGTATCCAGGTTAAATGTAACAAATATATTAAATGTTTGTATCCACTTATAAACAGGAATTCTAGACTTTGTCTCAAGAATAAACTGTTAATCAAGCTTCCCTGCACCGTGCGGTACACGCGGTTCGCTTGTACCTCGGGTTTGCTTTGCGCCTGCTTTGTTCGGTTTACACCCGTACCCGACTCACACGAACCGAGGGTATTTTGGTTCATCGTACCAGCGCACCACGACACTCTCAGTTCGCCGCGTCGGTTTTGTGTCTGGCACTCACCCATGGCATGAACCCGGTATATGAGCCAAGGTGCTTCACTCGTTACGAGCCGAGGTACGTGTCGTGGTACGCGCTGGCGGTACAAAACGGTTTCAATACCACGACACGTACCACGGCACGCTGGGTTCATGCCATGGGTGAGTGCCAGACACAAAACCGATGGGGCGAGCCGAGAGTGTCGTGGTGCGCTGGTACGATGTACCAAGATACCAATACATAAATGGGTTCAGGCACGTACCGAAGCTAGAAAACCAAACCCGCGGTGTGCGTTGGCACTGGCGCATGGGAAGCTTGCTGTTAATTTATAAACAAATTTTCAGACCTGCCATGCTTTATGCTGTGCCGATCTGGACAAGCTGTTGCTTAACCAGGAAGAAAAAACTTCAGAGGATTCAGAACAAAATTCTGAAAATGATTCTGAAACTTCCTCCCTGGTTCAGCACCAGTGAACTTCATCAATTAGCCGAAGTTGACACTTTGGATGTTATGTCCAATAAGATAATTGATGCATTTCGACAAAATCATTGCAGTCTTCAGCTGCATTGATCCGCTCTTTATATAGTTTATAAGTTAGTTTTAAGGTATCCCTTTTCCCTTTTGTACATGTAGGACCTCCTACATTTGAAATCACTGAATAGTGAAAGCTACAATATTTCACGAATAAATGAAAGTTGCTTGTATTTAAAATTGAGGTGAAAAGTCATCGATTGTGATTGGACACTCAATAATATTTTAACTGAATGAAAATGGAATGGAAGAGAAAATCAAAATAAATATAAATTAAAAAAAAAAAAGGCTTAAAGTACATACAAAACGTGGGAATATTCGACACAAAAATTTTCAACATTCCAAAAAGTGTGTTTCTCTTTTCTTTAAACTTGTTTGAAATAGATTTTATAAAAGGATAACAATATAAAAAAGGGTTAAAATATTTTGGATTCTGGATAAAATCAAGTCTATGACAAAGTTGAAGAGCGAAAAATTCTTAAAATCTTACACTTAACAAAATTTTTATTGATTTAACACCTAATTTTAACAAAAACAAAAATTAAACTTAAAATTGTAATTCCCCATACATTTTCATTAAATATTCTCATTAAAATTTAAACTAGCAAGAGCAACGCCGAATACCTTAATCGATTTGGCACAGATTTCTTAATTTTGTCCAAGGGTTGTCAAAAGTATTGTCGCTTCAGTTTTTCTTTACTTTTATTGTCACCCTAATGCTTAATCGAAAATTTAGTATTTTTAAGAGAATGTGGTTTTTTGTGTGGTTTTTACATTTTTACGTGCATGAGCTGTTATTTTTAAATAACCTTGAAACAAACATTTTTTTTAACAAATTGGCTCAAAAAAATTAAAAGAGGGTTACAACGAGTTTATATTTTTGCATACATGAGCAGTTTCTGAAAATAGTTTGGTTTTCCAAAAAATATTTTTATCGATTTTTTGCATTCTTTCAAACTTAAGTACACAGTAAAAAAATGTGTAAATTTGGGTGGTGTAAAATTGGAATGTTTAATGTTATCTCTTTTATAATGTAATATTAGCTAAATTTAGATTGAAAAGGTGGCATTACAACGGAAAAGTGGTATATTTACACATTTTCAGAGTTAAAATTACACATTTTTTTGTTATATAAAAGATGTGTTAATTTCCAGATGAAATATTTCCATGATTTTTTTCTGTGTTTTATTTTGTTTGATTTGAAAAATTTAGGTAAAGTTTTAAATAAAGCTTATCAAAGCAAAAGAACCAAGCAATTTTCTAGTTTTTTTCCAAACCTAAACATAATTCGAAAAAATAACAGATTTATCTACCTTATTTTATCCAATGCATATTTTTCAAGTAATTTCAAACTTTTTTGAAAATGATTAATTTGTGAACCTTCAATTGAAACAAATAGTGGTTTGCAAATAGATTTCATTAAACTCTTAAGTGTTCAAAAAAACATCACAGTAAAAAAAATTTAATATTACATCAGGAAAGGGTTACATCTTATTTGTAAGAAAAAAAAGTGGTTTATGGTGTTATGTCACTTTTTCAGTCTAAATTGAGATAAAATTAAATCATAAAAGAGGTAATATTCAGCCTTCCTAAATTGCACCTGCCAAATTTACAAAAAAAAATACTATGTGATTCATAATTTTCTAACAAAGTTTTTATGAAATATGCATGATTTTTTTATTACATTGTTTTCTTCGCGCAATATTCATGTAATATTTAAGCCATAAACCCACAAAATTCTAGCTTAGAGAAAAGAATGTTTCAAAGTTTCACAATTAGCAGATCTACAGTGTAATCAAACAATTAGAATCCATACTTTCCAAGAGTCACAATTTTGTCTTTTTTATGAATGAATCGTGATAGAGTATATTTTCCTATAGTAAACATGTAAACAATATGTTTGCTAACTAAACTTGAATTTGATTTACAAAAAATCACAAATAATAAAAAATAGTTTGTATCTTTTTAAAATTATGAATAACGATGAAATTATTCAAACTTTTGCTATTTTGAAAAACTGCATTGCTGATACTAACAAATCCCTAAGGCCATTGCAAATTTTATTTCAAGTTTTTGTTTGTTGAAAGTTGGGCTTGAAATTTGTCAGCCAAATATAAATTTTGTGAAACATTTATTTTTATTTTTCAATGAAATATTTTTTTTATTGAATAGTATAAAAGCGGTGAAGCAAAATAAAATAAAATTTTGTTAAAAAAATGGAGTAAAAATTTCAAAACCTGTTTGGAACAGGAAATTTGACTATCTTCAATAAAATAACGTGATTGCTAAGAACACTTCGCTTAGACATTCAAAAAATAAAATTAAATTATAAGAAATCAAATTCAAACATTTGAAAAACTAACTTATCAATAAACAAAAACATAAAAAAATAATCAGCAACCATCTTAACAAATTGAAATAACTAACGCAAATAACAAATATGACTAATTTCAATAAAAATCAAATGATCAATTTGCATAAATTTATATTCCGTGAGAAACTATTTCACTTTCCAAATCGGAAAATAACATCAATATCTGCCTCTCGACAACTCGTTATCTTATTACTATGGTAATTATTGCCACTCCATTTTATTGGCTCCCAACTACGGCGTGGACTTTGTTTCAATTTATTTTACATTACTCGAAGAAGCAGCGGGGGAAAATCACCCACGCACATTTGCTTCGCCTTAGTCTGGCTTACAATCACACAGTGAAAAAATTCGGTGTAAAATCGCATGCACATCACATTTGTGAACAAAAGCATGTAATATTGTATGAGAAAACGTGTACACAAAAAGCATGTACGGAAGAAAAAAAGATTTTGCCTTCCTCCAAAATAACGACAATCTGGTGAGAGTCATATTCAGATTACCAAGTCCGCGCCCCAACCATCTCGTACAATATTACATGCTTTTGCTCACAAAGGTGATGTGCATTAGGGTGTTTCATCCAAACAAAAAAGTTCTCAGAATCAGGCAAACCGAGGTTCCCCTAGTAGAGGATACCCATAGGGACTCTCATGCCAAATATCAGCCCGTTTGGTTGAGAATTGGCCTGTCCCCAGCGGTTGAAAGTTTACATGTAAATTACTATGGGATTTTTATGCTTTTCGTTCAATCGTTCCTACAGGTCTGGGAACAGCATGGATTCACTCGGAATAAAGACATGTGTGTAGGGAATGGTCCAATGAACACATTCCAGGAGGAATTAGGGTTGTACATTCTGTCCCCAAAGTGCGCATTGGATCGTCGTCCGGTGTCTCAACGATTCACCCTTCAAATGTACGCATTGTCCTTAGTATGCTATGACGGCTAGGTGAAAATTACGACGCCCCATGTCAGACTGTGAACACGTGGCAGAGCATTCACTCAAGTTTTGGCTCAGAAACATACTTTAAAGTAATAAAATTATAATTTTTGATATTCCTGTAACAATTTGAACTATTCCACATAACGTAACATGATGATTTTGTAATAATAATGCAATCGATGCTTCTCCACGTGTTCACCGTCTGACATGGGGCGTCATAATTTTCAGCTAGCCATCATAGCATACTAAGGACAATACGTACATTTGAAGGGTGAATTGTTGATTCTGGAGACTCCGGACGTCGATCCAATGCGCACCTTGGCGACAGAATGGACAACACGAATTCCTCCTGGAATGTGTTCATTGGACCATCCCCTACACACCTGTCTTTATTCCGAGTGAATCCATGCTGTCCCCAGACCTGTAGGAACGATTGAACGAAAAGCATAAAAATCCCATAGTAATTTACATGTAAACTTTCAACCGCTGGGGACAGGCTAATTCTCAACCAAATGGGCCAATTCTCAACCATTTGGCATGAGAGTCCCTATGGGTATCCTACTAGGGGAACCTCGGTTTGCCTGATTCTGAGAACTTTTTTTTTTTTTTGATGAAACACCCTAATGTGCATGCTTTTGCATGCGATTTTACCAACGGATTTTTTGCTGTGCAGCTACTGCTACTCCTTCTAAAGTGCGATAAATGTGAATTTAATGAAGCTGCTGCCCCCGTCGGTTCCGCTGGGCTTCCTGCACGACAAAACGTCATCTCTTTTTTCTAGGGGAAAATGCAAATGGCGGGGAAAAGGCAAAGCTTCCGCAAAATTACATTTGTGCAAAGCTTGGTTGGAAAAAGTTTTTCGAGTTTCCGTTTTTCCACACGCTTAACGAAACCGCCTCTAGTGTCAACATTTTGGTGGGATTCATACGACGAGGTCGGTTTATGTAAACATGTGTGTGCTGTGAAGAAAAATATGTATATGCCAGAATCCTCGACGATGGGCTTCTGCCGGGAGAGGATTCTTGGTGGGTTACCGCCGGAAAAATCCCACAAAACATGCAAATGTATGTAGACTTACACGTCTGAGGTTGTGTGTTTCTTTTTCGGTGGTACACGTCGATGAAATATAACACTGTTGCTTCCGGGGAAGAATGCCAAACCCGACTTTCCGGTCACACACGGAATGTAAAAAATCCATTTTTTTTAATCTTGTCGTGAACAAGAATTGAACTCTACGAACGAATCTACAAGCAATATTTTTAAATCGTCATAATATTCATGAAATTTCAAACCTTTCAGTGGTCGAAATAAGTTTGGCTCGGTGCCCAAGTTTAATGGTGGCAACTTGAGACCAACAATTGGTGGTCGTCGTGCCCTTGAGGGACCGAGCAAGCAGAAGTTATTTTCCGCGACGTAACGGATACGCCGGGATTATGGTTTCGCGGTTGCCATCGCCGCAAGAATGCGCTGTACTTTTCAGAAATGAAATCGTAAACTTCGAAGGGAAGGTTACGTCAGTTTTGATTCTATTTTTAAATTGTTTGTTCCAAGGACAGTTGAGAAGACAGTTGTTCATCCCAATAACATATTTAAAGTCCCATCTTCCCCAATCCAATTCTTCACCAAACCGCAAATCTTGCCATTCCGGCGAACCATAACCCCTGACCACAAATTCCGGGTCGATGCTCCCAAAACGAATACACAAACCCACTAATTCCTGTGTGCCATTCTGCCGGACCCCCCTCCCAAAAGGACCAACATAAATTATCATTTTAATGACTTTATCCTCGACGACCACCCGGATGCGACGGTCACTCAGCCTCAATCGTTTGCGTTTGACAAATCCTGGCCGGAATTTCTCTTCCAAGCCCGTATTAATAGAGTCCGGTCACCTTTTACGACATCCTTCCGCCGAGCAGTTCTCTACGGAATCGGTATTTTTTCTTTAATTTCAATTTTTGTATTTTTTAATCCGGCTGAAACTTTTTTGGTGCCTTCGGTATGCCCAAAGAAGCCATTTTGCATCATTAGTTTGTCCATATAATTTTCCATACAAATTTGGCAGCTGTCCATACAAAAATGATATGTGAAAATTCAAAAATCTGTACCTTTTGAAGGATTTTTTTGATCGATTTGGTGTCTTCGGCAAAGTTGTAGGTATGGATATGGACTACACTGAAAAAAAATATACAAAGTAAAATTTTTTTTGGTGATTTTTAATTTCACTTTTTGTCACTTAAACTTGATTTGCATTTTTTTTTATATGTTTTAGAGGACATCAAATGCCAACTTTTCAGAAATTTTCAGAATGGGCAAAAAATCTTTGACCGAGTTATGATTTTTTGAATCAATACATTTTTTTCAAAAAATCGAAACATTGGTCGCAAAAAAAAATTCAATTTCATTTTTATATGTAAAATTGAATTTGCAATCAAAAAGTTCTTTAGTGAAATTTTGATAAAGTGCACCGTTTTCAAGTTATAGCCATTTTTACGTAACTTTTTTCAAAATAGATGCAGTCATTGATTTATTAAAAATAGTGCCCATGATTGCCCACTTTTGAAAAAAATATTTTTGAAAAGCTGAGAAAATTCTCTATATTTTGCTTTTTCGGACTTTATTGATACGACCCTTAGTTGCTGAGTTTTTGCCATTGTGACAAGAAAATTGATATTTTCTTAAGCTCACCCACACAATCCACCATTTTCTAATGTCGATATCTCAGCAACTAATGGTCCGATTTACAATGTTAAAACATGAATCAGTCGTGAAATTTCAAATCAAGACTAACATATCAAAAGGGCGTAATATTGAATGTTTGGTCTTTTTGAAATTTTAGTCTTGATTTAAAAATTTTGAAAATTTTTTTTTCGAAAAGATCGTAAAATTTAACGGATGTTTCATATTTTAACATTGTGAATCGGACCATTAGTTGCTGAGATATCGACATTAGAAAATGGTGCGTTGTTTGGGTGAGACTTAGAAAACATCAATTTTCTTGTTTTTAAACCTTTGCATGGCAAAATCTCAGCAACTAAGGGTCGTATCAACAAAGTCCGAAAAAGCAAAATATAGAGAATTTTCTCAGCTTTTTAAAAATATTTTTTTCAGAAGTGGGCAAACATGGGCACTATTTTTAAAAAATCAATAACTGCGACTATTTTGAAAAAAGTTACATAAAAATAGCTATAACTTGAAAACGGTGCACTTTAGGCTGGTACAAATATTTTTAAAAGTTTTTGTCACCCCCCCTTCAAAATTGGCCCGAAAAATCAGGGGGCAAAAAAAATATTTTTACAATAAACTTAAAAATTTCAATGAAAATTCAAGTGCAACCAACTGAAATCAAATTAAAATACATTCTCCTGCGTTTAAAATCATTTTTAGCATGTTTGGGTTTATTAAAAAATCTTAAGACTTTTTGAAAATTTTCGATGCAAAATCTTTTTTTTCGATACAATTTTTGTTTTTGTCAGATCTTAGATTTTTTGAAAACTAATGATTGCAAAACAACTGAACTAGTGTAAAATGCATTTTATAACACTTTTTTCATTTAAATGTGAAGACTATGGCTTGTTATTTAAATTTTTATATTTTTTTATTTTTTTGCCCCCCCCTTGACCTCGGCCAGGGCCGAGGGACAAAAACTTTTTTAAATATTTGCATCGGCCTTATCAAAATTTCACTGAAGTATTTTTTTATTGCAAATTCAATTTTACATCGAAAAATGAATTTGAAGAAAAAATTGTGACCAATATTTCGATTTTTTGAAAAAAAAAAACGAAATGGATTGATTCAAAAAGTCATAACTCGGGCAAAAATTTTTTGCCCATTCTGGAAATTTCTGAAAAGTTGGCATTTTATATCCTCTTAAACATATCCAAAAATGAAAAAAATTAAAAATAGTGTTTGTTTGCAAATCAAGTTTTAGTGACAAAAAGTTAAAAAAAAAATCACCAATTTTTTTTTTTACCGTGTATCATTTTTTTTTCAGTGTAGTCCATATCCATACCTACAACTTTGCCGAAGACACCAAATCGATCAAAAAATTCCTTCAAAAGATACAGATTTTTGAATTTTCACATATCATTTTTGTACGGACAGCTGCCAAATTTGTATGGAAAATTATATGGACAAACTAATGATGCAAAATGGCTTCTTTGGGCATACCGAAGGCACCAAAAAAGTTTCAGCCGGATTATAAAATACAGAAAAAATCGAATGACCGAAAGCTCTGAGAATTGCTCCGCTTTTTTCGAGTTTCTTTTTTTTAAACCGGACATCGGATTACAACCCTCGGGTGGCCCCCAGATTCCCCGTAATCCCGACGGACAACCCGACCTTTGTCACGGCGTGCGGTCAATCCTTCAACGGGAGGGCGGGGGGTGTTGACAGCTACGCAAAGGAAGGGGAGGGGTGTTGTTTTGGTTGTGTTTGACAAAGAACTTAAGGGATAAGAACGTTGGAAAGTTTCTTCACCGTGACGGAATTGTGGCTTTGTTAGCGGAAGTAGGCCTTCTTTTTGATCTATTTTGGGTCCGTTCCCATGACGATATCCCTTTAGTGGTGCGATAAGAAAGTTGATCGTTTGAGTTACTTGCTGGTGGAAGTGGGTTCTTATCTGCGACTTACAGAACTGAATCTTTGGTCCTTTAAAAATCCACCAAATTCATTGCTACATTCCCTACAATTTCAAAATCTACACTTTGACAAGGCCGGCGCCGTTAATGGTATGAGGACGTTGTTATCTTTTTGAAAACTTCTAGAATTACAAGCAGACACAGTAGCTTTCGGTGTGTTTATTTCCCATCTTGCTTTAAACTTCTAGACCTACACTTTGACAAGGTAGGCGCCGTTATTGGTCAGGATTACTTCAGAACTACCCAAGAGCACAAACACGAATCTCGAAAAGTTATCCAGCAAACAGTTTATTAAATCGTCACACCTCCAAATCCTCACTCCTCCGGAAAGCACGGCAGGTAGATGTCACAGCAGGCCTGTTCCGGAGCGTCGCATCTCTGCCGGAACGCGTTAAAGTGCAGTCCGGCGGGGCAGTTCTGCTCGCAGGCGATTCCGTTCTCGCACAGGTAGAACTTTTCGCAGTCGAAGTGGGGCAGCATGTAGTCGTAGTAGCCGGCCGGACAGCGCGGGTTCGGACCGCACACATCGGCGGAAGTTTCCGAGGTCAGGAGGGCCAGGATGGCGCCGATGGCTAGCGCGGTGAGGGTTGACAGCTTCATCGTGGTTGATTCGGCGGTTTACGAAAACAAAGTGGGACAACATTTGGCAATCGCCAGCTGATTAACCTGAAATTTGCGGCATTCTTATCTTGAACGATAAGGTTGATAAGAGATACGAGGGATTTTCCTAAACAACCAGTTTTAATCAGAAAGTTCTAATTATAAGTGAAACCAAGTATTCACAACTCTGTACTTATCGTGTACAATCACCCTGGAGCACCTAAATGTGTTAATCGAGTTTTAATGATGCGCTGCTCTCGTTAACAAACCAATTACGAACTTTGCGTGCAGAATCTCGTCAGGGTGTCTGACCACCTGCAGTTGCCAGACAAGCTGTAGACAAGATAATTGATGACCCCGCGAAAGGTGTCTTGTAGAAGGTAATTTTGCCACCAGAGGCGCTGGCAGCGTTGACAGGCTTGTCGCACCTCAACGACTGAGGTATTCCTCAAAATTTAAATAATATTGCTAAGATATTTACCTTCATAGTTATTGGGTGAAATATCTGTTCAGTTTTGTCTACACTTTAACAAGGTCAGCGCCGTTATTGATCACGATTTCTTCATCATAACCATTTCTTTCTAGATCTAGAAATGTATGTGACTATGAGTACGGATCAAACTGTAATCAGATCAATAACGGCGCTGGCCTTGTCAAAGTGTAGATTTATATAGCATCCATAAGGAAAGCACTCTTAATTTGAGATGACCTGTATGGCGAATTGCATCTTTAATAAAGATGTTCCCCAACAAAACCAACGCAAAAGCTCAGCAAACCCCCTTTTCAAATCGGAAGAAAAAGTAATGCGATAAGTGCAGGTCTCGTCGCCACCGCCAACAAAACGACAATTACATCAATTATCCTGTCAATGCGTTTCGCTTGGGACTGCTTTTGGCTTCTGGCAAGTTGGGAATTAAATCACTGAAGAACGCCGTGAAGATGCAGTGTCTGACCAGCAGCACTAACCGACCGTGGGCACGGATTACGGGTTTTAATTTATATTTATGATAGTTTTATTGCATTTCCGAAGTCGTTGCACTGTTGGCTTTGAAGAAGTGGTTTTTGTTTTGGTCAAATGCAGAAGCATGCGGATGACTCAGATTTGGTCCAACCTTCTGGGAATCGCTGCTCCAAACATTTAGCAGCTTGCATGACCTTTATCCCGAAATTTGATTACGAAGCTCTTTCCAGTTTTGCATATTTACATACGATCGAAAACACACACCAAAAAAAAACTCGCATTCCGAACCTAGCGCAGCTCACTTCTGAATAATTGATTGTGCTGACGGACGAGATATTTCGGGATGCTGCGTGCCTTCAGTTTACGAGCAAGTTTTTCCTCGAACGAATTGGGATGCTGAACTAGGAGAAATTGGTCCAGTTGGATGCGTTCAATATGAGGTCATGTGTGTGGGATTTTTTTCGCTGGAATCAGGAACTGTTATCCATGTTTGTTTATTTTGAAATGTGGAATTCCTCGAATCGTATCGTATTGATATTCACAACTGCGTTTTGGTGAGAGAGATATTTTGCGATTTTGGGATCCGCAAATGTCAAAACGATTCCAGATTTCGGATACTACACGCATTCCTCAACTTTTAAAGGACTAAACATAACTTTTTCAAGGATTCAAGAATTACAAAAAAATACTTAAAAATGTTAAAAAATAAAAATGGCATTTTTCCAGGTCTTTGCATTTTTTAAACAAATTCTTGTTTGTTTATTAAAAAATAATTTTCAATCTTGATATAAGAAATTGTAATCAAACGTAACATTTTACATAATAAGACAAGTTTAGCTCATTGAGTGAGCTATACTGAAAGTTTGGTTCATGCTTTCAAGATCTTATCAACATCTGATTTTTATTGTCTCTTGAAAATTACTAAATGTATGTAAAAAAAATCTAGATTATTTTTTTAGTTATTTAAATTAACAAAATTTTATTTAACATTAACATTTTGTTCATTAGATCTTTTTGAAAAAAAAAAAAATACTATATAGATGATAAGTCTGGTATTTTAAGGCATAAATGTAATATGATTTGAAAAGCACAACAAAGATGAATGATTCATGCTGATGAACATTCATGCTGAATTCTTGACATGTTAAAGAAACGTAAGAAATGTGGAGAAAATTTGAGATTATTTGATAAAAAAAATGTTCCAGATTTTGACCGAACATACTAAATAAAGTCTTTTCAGTGCTTCTTAAAAACAAATATGGAGTTTTTAAATGTTTTTTAGGGAGTTTTGAATCCGCCAGAAGTAATAAAAAACACTCTTGAAGAAAAAATCCAAAATGTTATTGGACCTTTAAAAGACTTCCCAAATTATTTTTTCATTCTTAACCCTCTACTGTCCATTTTTTTTTACAAATATTGCTATTTTTTCCGTTTTCAGGAGGTCATTTTGAGCAACTTTTGTTCTACGAAAAACTTTACTTCTATTGTTTTATGTTTTTCTTGATTATTTTTAGTATTTATATTTGCATTTATCATGTTCAGTTTATTTTTGTTTCTGATAGTATGTGCCTAATACTACCACCTCCTATCATTATCTTTTGTCTATCTAGTTTTTTCATGTTTATTGTTTTTACATCCACTTTTAATGTTTTTGCATTTTTTTTTCACAGTTTTTACACTAGAATCAAATCATTATCATTGATTTTTTTTAAATGCTAAGAGGCATAGACTAGGACAACACAAAAATTTCTGCATACTTATTTTATACATGATAACGAAAATAATAGTGAAAAACACAACCAAAGTTGACCTCAGAAATAATTACACTTTTAAAAACATTGGCTAAGTCACATAAAACAAGTCAAACTTCCAACCCTAAAATTAGAGTTCTTCTTTCAAATGTTTTTAAAGATCGAAAATTGGTTGAAAATTGTTTTTTTTTGCGAATTTTTCGATCGAAACCCCTCTTGAGCGGGCTTGGGTTGTAGAGAGTTAGATAATATTTCAAAATTTTTGTTTCGTTAATTGTAAATTGTAAGAATGTTGTGATGTTGCACAATGAAAAAAAAAAAAAAATACAACAAACCATCCACTTCAACGAATCCCAGGTGTTTTGTGGTCTGTATTGCAAGTTTCTACTTGAACCTGAAAAAACATAATGATTTTCTAATTGTAATAAAGAATACAATCATTTTAGTATTTTGACCATCATTTGCTTGTAGCTTGTTGTTTTGCAATAGAAAATGACTTAATATTTTTAATATTTGAAAAATATTTAGGTTTTACAAAGTTTAAAATTTTTAAAATAAAAGTTTTTCTTAAATTTTTTTCAAGATATCGAAAATATTGTTTCGAATTCTATTGGTGACATTTGTGACATTTTTTGCTTGTTTCAATTATTATCTAAATTTTGAAAATCAGCCAAAAATTTTAAAATTTTCAGTATGTGTGTTTTTTGTTCTTCTCAAATGCTATGCTTTATTTATTATGTATTTTTTTAAGTGCTGAATCAGTAACATAATTTTTTTGTTTAACATTGGAAATCGAAGCAATTGTTTCCGAGATACTATTTCACTGCTTTTATACTTTGAACTAAGTTTTACAAGAAAAATGTATTGAATTTTTTCTACTTCAAAAAATTAACAAAATTTTGATCCAAGAACTTGAAAAACGTACACCTTTCAAAAACAAAATAAACAAATAAATAAGCCGTATTCAATTGCGAATAAAGTCGATTTAAAAACTCTAAAAATCATATTAAGAAAAAAAAAAGTCCTGCCTCTGGTGGTACCATATAAAAATAAAACAAAAAAATACAGTATACGTATTTTGGGAATATATCGTTCAGTACTAAATCAAAAGTATAAGAAGAAGGTTTTTTTTTCGTGTTGCTATTTTTTTCTGAAGAGTTTTAAAAATAATCTACATTTTTTCCGAAGACACCAAATCGATCAGAAAATCCTTTCTCATGATACCAATTTTCGAATATTTTCATAGCACTGTTTTATGACCTGAATGACTGGAAAAATATTCAATACAAAAAAAAGTCAACTGTAAATAATCGTACTCAACAGAGCAGTTCTCTACGGAATCGGTCTTTTTTCTTTAATTTTAATTTTTGTATTTTTTAATCCGGCTGAAGCCATTTTGCATCATTAGTTTGTCCATATAATTTTTCATACAAATTTGGCAGCTGTCCATACAAAACTGATATATGAAAATTCAAAAATCTGTATCTTTTGAAGGAATTTTCTGATCGATTTGGTGTCTTCGGCAAAGTTGTAGGTATGGATATGGACTAAACTTAAAAAAATGATACACGGTAAAAAAAATAGGTGATTTTTAATTTCACTTTATGTCACTAAAACTTGATTTGCAAAAAAACACTATTTTTTTATAAATGTTTTAGAGGACATCAAATGCCAACTTTTCAGAAATTTCCAGGATGGGCAAAAAATCTTTGACCGAGTTTTGATTTTTTGAATCAATACATTTTTTTTTCAGAAAATCGAAATATTGGTCGCAAAAACTTTTCAATTTCATTTTTCGATGTAAAATCAAATTTGCAATCAAAAAGTACTCTAGTGAAATTTTGATAAAGTGCACCGTTTTCAAGTTATAGCCATTTTTATGTAACTTTTTTCAAAATAGTCGCAGTTATTGATTTTTTAAAAATAGTGCCCATGTTTGCCCACTTTTGAAAAAAATATTGTTGAAAAGCTGAGAAAATTATCTTTATTTTGCTATTTCGGACTTTGTTGATACGAACCATAGTTGCTGAGATATTGCCATGCAAAGGTTTAAAAACAAGAAAATTGAAGTTTTCTTTGTCTCACCCAAACAACCCACCATTTTCCAATGTCGATATGTCAGCAACTTATGGTCCGATTCAGAATGTTAAAATTAGGGGTGGGCAAAAAAAGAGCGAGCCGCTCAAAGAGCCGGTTCACTGAAAAGAGCGAACGAGCCGTGGCTCACAAAAAAAGAACCGCGGTTCTTTTTATACTCCGGTCTTTTGAAAGAACTGTTTCAATATGGCATGATTTTTGATATAAATATAATTTATTGAATTTCAAAAAAAAATAGTATTAAATTTGTTTTTGAGAATTGGAAGTGCAATTTCAAATATTTCAATGCTTATAAAAATAATCCCAAAAGTAATTGATTTGTAAAATTATTACCAAAAATTTAGATTTTATCGATTAAATCAGAAAGTAGAAAAAGTTCACAGAATATTTTCTCCAAATAAAATATTAGCATTATTTCCATTCATGTAGAAATAAATACAATTTTAAAAATTAATAGCAATTTTTCCGGCATCCTAAATTTAAGTTTGGATGCCATTCAACTACCCGAATTTTTAGGTTCGAGTAGAAATCTTGACATAGAGACCACCATGACGTATGTTTTTCAAGGGCATCTTCTCGTTTTCAGTTTAATTTTTTTATCAAATAATTTATAAAAGTCCAATGTGAAATAACTAATAAAATCACACGATTCTTAAAAAAACCTTTTCATCCAAATATTGAAAAAGAGCGAAAGAGCCGTTCAAAAGAGCGGCTCTTTTTAATGAGCGAACGAAAATGAGCGGCTCCTAAAAAAGAGCGATTTTGCCCATCTCTAGTTAAAATATGAAACATTCATGAAATTTTCCGATCTTTTCGAAAAAAATATTTTTATAAATTTCAAATCAAGGCTAACATTTCAAAAAGACCAAACATTCAATATTATGCCCCAGATTAAAAAATACAGAAAAAATCGAATGACCGAAATCTCAGAGAATTGCTCAACAGATATAAAATACCCCTTATTTAAAAAAAATCAAAGTTGATAATATTTGTTTTTTTTATACCAATGATATCAAATTACTTCAGTCCAACTGTACTCTGTTTGACTTCCCTTTTTCTTCGCCCCATCATTTCTAAAACCCGTCGAACTGTTATTTCTATGCCACGCACCACCTATCCGAACCCTGCCAAAGGGGCAGTCCACCTCCTCGGGGTTATTAAATGTGTGCGATTTTTTTGCGTCCATTTCCTCACAACACTTCTTCTTGTGTCTTTCTGTATATTACCCTTAAACAACGGGTTCTAGATTCACGCGATCGCCCGCAAATATGTGCTAAATCATTCCACTTTTCTCCTCCTCTCCCTCTAATCACAACGTGTCATTCTGGACCAGCGATTGCTGGACCCCTCGGGTGTTTCTTAATGCGTGATTGACCGAGATCTGGAGGGCAGGGGGCCTTCGATGATTGAAGAAAGTGCTGATTTGTGCCAATTTCCGCCCTTTTTTGCCACGTTCGACTAGAAGTGCGTACGCGTTCGATGCATTAGAAGGCGTCGAGGGGTCCATCGCTGTGATGGTTTGAAGTTGATGGATGAGGAATTGGTAGAACGATTCGCTTCGCGGAAAGCCAGACCGCGCGGTGTGGAGTTCGTTGAACGCGCGGGTATATCAAATTGAGCGATTCTATACTACTCGAGGGGTCCGCCAACGCCGTCATTTGACACGCACTTGCTCGCGGATTTCGCAATAATCTCCAGCTCCAGTGTAACGTGATACATATTGGCAGTGGAGATTGGCATTACGATTTCCACGACCTACGGCATGTCTACGTCTAGTGCGAGCAAGACTCTAAACGTGAAGGTTGGCACACATTAGCCATTAATTGATAGACAACTTTGTAAACCATCTAAATTTTTGATTTCTTCAAATTTCATCATGAGAAGCATTGATTGCTTCCAACCTATCATTTCCAGCAAACCTTGGAGGGCGGCGACGTTCTGTGAAATATGCGTGTGCCTGACCCACATCAACAAAAACCGTCGGCCTATCGAACACTGTTTACACTCACGTGTCCGTCCAGAGAGGCCGTGGTGTGATGATGTGTCTAGGCTAGGGCGCCAGCTAGGGCACTTCTCCCGGAGTCAGCGAAATTCTAAACAGCCTACTTTGAATCACCCACAAACACTGACTACAGTGTATTGTTTGTTGGGTCTTGTTTATCGGTTTGGCGATTGTGAAGGTTTTGGAAGTATTTTTGGAAAACAGAGGGATCGATTCATCGCGGGATGCCCTTTTCGGTGGGTTCTGCGAATTAGATAGTTTCGGGTTTCAACCGGAAACGTGGATGACTCTATTATTAGCGCACATTAGTCACGGATTTGTTGACTACAAAGTGTGAGATATAAAAAAATGGGTTGGAGTAACTCGCAAGATTGCTGCGTGTGAAAAATAGAATCGAAAATCAAAACTGATTTTACACTTCATTAAAATTAGTTTCCTGGATTGAAAAAAAAAAATTTCGTTTAAAGCGTTTGTTTGACATTTGTGCTGTTTTTTTTTTAGAAAAAAATCTATTTCTTTCAAGATTTTCATTTATCCTAATTCAATGTATTACATATTAAGTGTTATTTATTTTCTATATTATATACTTACAAATCGAACTAATGCGCGTTTGTTGAGCTCTGTAATTAGAGAAAAATATGCTTTATTAGTTTTATTATATTGCTGGATTGGACAGAAATGAAAAGCCATGTGATTCTTTTATCATTAAAAAAAAGGTTGATGACTGTGTTCCTTATCGAAAGATTGTCAAAATTTTAAGATTGATGAACAATTTCGCCAAAAATATTTTTTACGAGTTTAAAACTTTATTGGAAAAAGATCTCTTAAAATTAAATTTAAAGTTTGACTTGTTTTATGTGACTCCGCCAATTCATTTCAATACATGCAATGGGCCTTATATTGGATATTTGGCCCCTTTGAAAAATTAGTCTTGATTCCAAAATTTTCAACATATTTTTTTTTCAAAATTATCATATAATTTTTCAAATATTTTATTTTTCAACATTGAAAATTGTGGTTTGGTTGAGCGAAAATTGGATCATTGGAGTTGCTGAGATGTTGGCATTGAAAATAAGGGAATGTTTGGGTGAGTCTTAACATTCCAACGCCCAAGGCTCCAAAAAAGTTGGAACGGTAACTTCAACTCGCTGGTTCTCGGGCATAACTCAACCAATCAAGATGATTCTTCTTTCCAGTGATTTGTTAGAATGTCTAGATGATTCTAGAACTTTGCAGAACTTAATTTGATCAAATCTGTAATTTTTGCGATCAAAAACATCGTTCCAACTTTATTTTTCGCGTGTAAAAAAAAATTCGCCAAAAATTCCGCGGAGGCAGTTATTTAAAAAAAGGTGGAACGATGTTTTCGATCGCAGAAATTACAGATTTGATCAAATCAAGTTCTGCAAAATTTTAGGATCATCTAGACATTCTTACAAATTACTGGAAACAAGAATCGTCCCGATTGGTTGAGTAATGCCCGAGAACCAGCGAGTTGAAGTTACCGTTCCACCTTTTTTGGGAGGCTTGGGCGTCCGTGTAAGTTGGACATGCGTTGGGCGTTCCAGTGTTAAAAAACTTTTTCCTTGTTTCTTGTTCTTTTATATGCTGTATTTCAGCAACCAGAGGTTCAATCTTCAATGCCTCTTAGGAAATTTTATCGGAAATTTTTGGACTTTTTTAAACAAATATTTTCAGGGATGGTCAATCATGGACACCATTTGAAAAAATCTAAAAACGAAATAAATTATTAATATTATTAAAAAATAAGTAAAGTACTTTTTGATTGCAAATTTGATTTTACATAAAAAACTAGTGCGTCCATCCCGAGAATTCCCGGGACAAAATTCTCGGGATTTTTCCAAAACCGGGAATTCCCGAATCCCGGGATTTTTAACAATTTGTCCCGGGAATTCCCGAAATTTAAAAAAAAAAACAAATTTTGGTCTGGAAATTCAGGTTTGGTTGTGGAAATAGATGAACAGTTGAATTACCTTATAATCGATAATAATTTTAAAGCATTATAATTTTTATTCGGCATATATCAGCATTAATTTGGTTTATTAGGGAAAACTGTTAAAATTTTAGTTTACCGATCTGCAAAATGCCTAGCACATTGAATATTTTCTATTTGATTTTATATATTTTTAAAAGATCTACGTATATTTTTGATTTTATATTTAAAAAAAAAATAATAATTTGGGATTGCAAAAATGTTGTAAGCAACTTGTTGTAAAACTGGTTTTTTCCAGCACTTGTCTTACTTCTAGATTACTTCTTCAAAACAACCAATGCGCCAAGAGTTTCCTATGTACATACGACATTTTGAAAAAGTAATCGAGATTTTTCCGATAAATGTACGAATCGTGCTGAAAAAATCTTCATGTTGCCACTTGTTTTATTATATTAAACATGAAATTCAAAACTTATCTAAAATTTTACATTGACTGGTGTCATTTTATTTGTTGTCGCCTCTTGTTTTTTAAAAGATATTTTTAAAGAAATTTTTCAAGCTTTTCTGGTCATGTCATATAAAAAAGAAATATATTTATATAAGACTTATTTGATTTGAATCACATTGTAGTTCATTTATAATCCAAAGCACAACAAAGAACAAAAATAAACTTATTTTAATTTCATTTAAGCTATTTAAAAACTGTCGTCCTTGTTTAGATTGAAGTGTAGATTATCACCAATTAATACGATTGAGCTAATTCTATGATTTTAAGGTTGAAAAACAAAACAAATATAATGAAAACATAGATTTTATGACTGTTTCAAAAAAATCCCGGGATTCCAAAAATATTTTTCCCGTTTCCCGGGAAATTCAAAACCCGGGAAATTTGGACGCCCTATAAAAAACTGAAGTCAAAAAATGTTTTGATTTAGATTTTCTTTTTCAAAAAACTATGGCTCAAAAGTTGCGGTTGTTGTTCCCTAAAACAAATAAAAAAAATTCAAAAATAAAAATTTACGGATTTTAGGGAATTGATTTTTGTGCAAAATAATCAATTCAAAAATCTTAAAAAAAAATTTCGTGTATCTATTTATTTTAATTAATTTTCCTCATTACCGATAACATCAAATCGATCAGAAATTTCATCAAAAAATCCAAATTTTCGAATATTTACGTACCATTTTTTATGGACAGTTGCCAAATTTGTATGGAACTTTACACAAATTTTTAATCAAATTAAAAAATATATAAATAAAATCCATTCCGGTTTTGGTTGCTCAAAAAGTTCTCAAATCTTTCCTTCAACTCTTTATAATTTTTGAATTCAACTTAATTTTAAAATAAAATCAATATTTTTAAGCAATTCCGATAAACTTTAAAATAAAAAAAAATACCCTAAATTTGTCAGGAGGTTCCTTGTCCCAAGCAATCAAACCAGAATTTTTATTAGGGTGGTCATATCTCAGTTAGAGTGGAACCACAAATTATTTTTTTTCCAAAAATTGCAAAATCATTTTTTAAAGTCATTCTTTCTCGTCATTTTGCAAATTATAAATTGAGGAAAATGTGTTGAAGGGCCAATCAACCTAGATAAAGATTTCGAGATACAGATTTTAGAAAACAATCGCAAAAAATAATTTATTGAGAAAAATGGCCATCGCTTAAAATTAAAGTAATAGGTATTTCCAAGCAAAGAAACATCTTTTCAAACATTTATTATTTTAAAAGCTTTGGTCATTTTGCAAAAAAAAGAACTATGTTTTCATTTTCAAAAAGTTTCATCTCGGAATCCTGATGATGGACGAGATTTTTAAGTGCTCATACTATTTTCCTTGGAAGCTGCTTTCATTTGCGTCTGAGAAATATATTTTTTAAAGATTGTTTTTGCCTTTCATTTGAATAATTCAAATTTTGGTATGTGCCACCCTATTTTTGCTTAGACTTCCCTAATGGCAAAATCAAAAATATACGCACGGTGCACAGCAAAAAAAATCCTGGTAATATTGCACCTGGGAAGGAGTACATTTTTTATGACAGAAACAATGTGTAATTTTACCCCTTTTCTGGTGTCTAAATCTAAATTGTGGTAAAATTACATCATAAAAGAGGTAATATTCAACCGTCCAAAATTACAGCTTCCAATTATATACGTTTTTTTACTGTGTGCTCAAAATACTGTTTTAATGAAAAAAAGGAAATCCGAGATTTTGGTGTCCATGGATTCCTTAAACCAGAGCACACCTCGGAACAAAAAATGAAAACGTTCGCTAGTGTAGTTTTCGAGAGCTGTGGCCCTTTTAAAATGTTGTTTCAGACATTTCTAAGAAAATTTGTATTTTTTGTACAATTTCAGCATTTTAAAAAATATGCCTTTCGAGATAATGATGGTTTAAGCTTCTGGTGACTGTCAAGTATTTTTGGGACAAGTTTCTGTAAGTTTGTTGATGTAGTTTATTAGATACTGCTATTTTAAGAAGTTACTTCCGACTTTTCTTAGTAAACTTATATAAACTGTACAATTTAGACATTTCAAAGAAAATGCATTTTGAGATAATCAGAAAACCTTCTGAGCCAATATCAAAAACTCTGCGTTTCAGAGAAACGCCTTCTTGCTCAATATTGTAGAAGTTTCAAGCAAAAAAACATAAATCACGAAAAACCTAATCTCCTGTTGCCATTATTCAACATGATTCATTCACTAAGCAGCAGTTGGATTTTGCGTTATTTTTTCTCGTATTTTATACTTTTTGTTTTAGAGATTCCGAGAAAATTTGAGTAAATTTTGCATTTTAAAAAACATTTTTAACCAAGATTGCAAAAAGCAGTTAAATGGCTATTTCAATGTCCGGCAATAAAAAAAATCTGCTTACGTAATATTTATCCCGAAAAGCACTTCCCCTCGCTCTTAAAAGCAAGAAAAAAAGAAATAACTCATTTCTCTGACGGTAACACCCTCCAAAAAGCTATAGTGCTTCTTGCCACACCCAAACTTCCTAATGCCCGAAAAAGTGTGAAATTTTTTGCGACTTCCCGCAAAAAAACTCACTCCTCAACGAAACGTTGCAGCCAACTCGATACGAACCGTTGGAACTAATCCACTCTCCAGCGGTGAGAAAAGAACACGCTCAAGAATCTACCGTCGATGCTCAACCGAGCTTCTTCACGGTCTAATGGTGATCCGTGCCGAGCGGGCACGTTCTCGATATACGTAATCCCAAGCCGGACTCCTCGAACGATTAAGACCAAGTTGTGAACAAGTTCTTCCCACTGGAATCGGACTCGTGACCGCGGCGAATTCTCGCGTCAACAAGTTCCGGGGACAAAATCTGCCCCGAAATCCCAAATCGCCTATCGGATCAGCAGTTGACTCCCTACGTTAAGCACCGACACGTAGTTGGCCGAAAGTTTGTTGAAGTTGCCAACGATGTTTGCACTGTGCTAATCAGTTGCGACGACGACGACGCCTTTTCAGGGTCGCCAAGCTTGGATCTGATTCACGAGAGAGATTTGCGTTCCCCGCTAAGATAGCAATCTCTTGGTGCGAAGCACTACCAAGTTGGCGGTGCTACCAAATCTCGTATGAAGCTCGTGAAGCCCCGGCTGTTGAGGGTAATTAAGATAAGAAGCCAGATTATACCTTAATTGGATCACTGGCTGGGCTGGGAATTTTGCGTTATTTGGGGACGATGACGGCATAACGGAGACGTTGGCGTCTACCCAGTAGAACTTGCCAGGGTATGAGCTCTCTCGCAGTACGTGTGCGACTCACTTAGCACCGTATGGATATGTTGACGGAAACGGTCACGGGGATGGTTTCGGGACGTGATGCTGGAGGGTAGTTACGAGATTTAACGAGTTAGTTGAATCTGTTGAACCAATCTTGAGTTTTCAATGTTTCTGGATCACAAAATCTTATAGTTACAGGGTGACCAAGTTGGGCAATCGGGAAAGTCAGGAAAAAGTCGAGGATTCGCAAAAAAAATCGTCAGAAATTCGGGGAAAGTCGGGAATCTCAAGCATACTCGTTTGAATAATTTTGTAACATTTAGTACAGTTTTTAATTTAAATTCACTCAATTTTTCTTTAGTAACTTACTTAAAATTTAAGGTTCCTTCACTATTTCAATCTATTTGAGAATCAAAAAGCTATTTAAGATATTAAAATCCTAATAAAACTTGGATGCATTTGACACATATGTTTATAATTATTTTATGAATCATAAGTTTTCTTTTAATTTTTTTTATCACACAAGAGGTAACATCTAACTTTAAACAGCAACAAAGTTAATAATATTTGAAGAAAAAAAAACCAACTTGAGTTTGGCCATGTTTTTTGGGGTAAATATTTTTTAATTACAGGGTTGTTATGGATGGCGCATTTCGCGCGGATTTGACGCGGATTTTCTGGCAAACTTTGCGCAGATGGCAATTTTGACTAATAAAAAAATTGAGAGAGATAGAATTACCTCCAAATAAAAAATAAATCGAATCATGAATTACGACAGTTTTTTTTTTGTGCAAAAACTTCGATTTCCTGAAACAAAATTGAATTTTGTTCTGAAAATGTTTGTTTGTAGTTTCTAAATAAGAAACGTCAAAATAATCTTCAAGAAGATATTTCAAGCTTTTCCCAAAATAAAGACATTCGAATGATAAAAATGATGCATACTCCGGTGGGCTTACTGTGGTCAAATTCTAGATATGAGCTCGATTGGACGTAACAGAAACTGGCTTTCCGCCTTTGATTTTAGATGGGATTTAACCCGTAAAAAGACATTTTTTCAAAATTACATTCTTGGGAAAAAAAAATAACAAATTATTCAAAGATAAAAGCTCCAACATTCAAAATTTCAAAAAATCAAAACTTTTTTATTTTTATAACTGTTCAATACAAAAATTCGAACATTCAGATTTTTGAATATTCAAAAATTAAAAAAAAAATCCAAAATTACGAAATCTTAAATTAAAAAAATTAAAATTCAAAACTCAAAAAAATCAGGATTTCACGGATCAGGAAAATAAAATTCTTGAAAGTCAGAATCAATTTCAGAAAAAAAAATTAGTTCTCAAATTCTCTAACACAATCTGGACCTTTTAAAAAAAGAACTGCACAATTAAAAAAAAAACCGCAGAACTCATAAATTCTGAAATGTGACCATCATAGATTACAGAAAATCTGATAACTTTAAAGCATTTTCGAAGTTATATTTCGATTAGACAAAATTTTGAGAAGAATTGATACAAATTTCGTGTTTTGAGGATCTTCAAGTACGAAATGCATCTAAATTATCAAATCCTTAGATTTATGATTTTTTTAAAACAATTTTATGATTTTTATTTACCTTTAATTATTTAATTTAAATTTTATTTATTTTTTCTATCAAAATTGGGTCCTGAAATTAAGCTTAAATTTGTGATATTATTGTTCATAAAGATAAAGCTTATTTTTCTGAGGATAATGACAACCACAAAGTATTTAAAATTGATTTTTAATTCAATTTAAAACAAATAGCTTGATCAATCGAAAAAATGTTGTCTTGTCAATTTATGTTTTTGCATTAAAATATTTAAAATGAATAAAAGTAATCAGATTTTTAAGCGGGCTTTTTCACCGTTGTACATAAAAATTGACGTAGGGCTTTAGGACCCTTTTTCAACATATTTTTTTTTAAATCCTTTTTCAGCCAAAACTGTCATGGCTTTTCCCTCTGGTTTACTTCATCCTAGCAAAAATAAATTTGTCCATATAATTTTCGACGTTTCAAGATTCGGCGTTCTGAGATTCGGCCTCACGAGGCTATTCTCAATTTAAAATCGTATTTATTGAATACAACATTATTTAAACGTTTGTGATTTTTGCGTTCCTTCCGACGGAGCCCTTGAGCATAAAATGAGTTTGGTTTTAGTTCTGCAATATTTTCTTTGTTATCTAATTAAAAAAATATTATGAAACTTTGTTGCATGCTTGGTGTGCGAAATTATTTTTCGAAATGTGGCGCGGATTGTGGTTTGGGACGGCGCGATCGTAACAATCCTGTAATTTTTTTTCAATTTTTTTCATAATTGTTTCCCTTAAAAATTTTGTGAGTATGGATAAATTACTTTAGATAAAGCTTGATATTCAGTTATTAACTTTTACTTTTTGGCAATTCCAAGTGATAGAAGTATCAAAAAACTATACGTTTGCCAATTTAAAAAATAAACATTGATATTATAAATATTGTGAAGCTTTCGGTTATTTTTCCAAGACTAATTGTTTATGTTTCTACTCTGAATCAAAACAATGAGTGGTTCCATTTTTGAACTATTTTTTTTAGGAATTTGTTGTTAAGTTTCTGTTTTTACGAAAATTGTTAATAGTTATTCTATAATAATTCTTTTAAATTATTTGTCAGAAATCAGCATTCTTATAATTTGATTTTCTGGTAAAGAGGGAATTTGAAAAAAGGATTCTAGTGGTCACCCTGCTATTATAGTTGTATGTAATACCTGAATTATACTTAAGATCTAGAATCCGTAAACTATTCCATATCAGATTCAGTTGTTGATCATTGGTTTTCTCTGAACGTTGATAGAGTTATAGATTTTAACATTAAGAATTTTCAAATCGCAATATTGTCCTAACCACATAATTTCGAAATCCCTCCAAATCGTCGTCAGCTATTCGGTTAAATACAAACCAACCGTGCCAACCTCCATCGTGTAGGTCTCTCGGTAATAAATCAATCGTGCAACATTACACGAATGTTGCCTCCCGGTTATACATGGCGTGGCGTTCGACCTTAAAACGGCCAGAACGGAAGAGTTCAATTATCGAAATGAGCTCCGCGGCTCGTGTTCTAGGTTTTCTTGTTTCAACCACTGTAACAAACTCCCTGGACTCCGCTGGAGTGGACCCCGGATTCGCCTCAAAACGAAAAATTTATGACCGAAAACATAACCTCACTCAAATCATCACACGACACCATCCTCTTGGAGGGGTGGGGAAAAAAGAAATTCTCTCACCAAAAACAAACTGAACCAAACCAAAACCAAGTGATTATTATTATGACCAGCTCTCAAGTCGTGGTGGTGGCGTTGTACACCTCTTCTGTTACACATATATTTTGTCTGGAGCACAACAGACCAATCAATGCTCCTCACTGGTGGGACATAAATCAATTTTATGCTGGTACATGGGAAGACCGGCGGCCAACGATGTTCGCGTTTTGGCTGGAAGCAGTCTGAAGCCGTGGGTTCTACTTGGAAAGGGTGGCAATCCGTTAAGGAAATGTTGCGTGAGTCAGGTTTCCGATTGTACTGTTCTAAAATTGATTTCAAAATTGTATCATTTCTTCGAGTTTTGAGTGTTACTGTGTCCCAGCAACGAAGCTTCCGTATAACGTCACCGTTCTATGTTAACATCGTGTTTCTCTACTCGATAAAACCTCGATAAAAATTCGAAACCATGAGTTATAACGATTATTATGATTATTACATCGCCCATTCGACCTCCGGTGTTGTCTCCCGATGCTTGACAACGTCGAATTACACACGCCATCAACATCAACTCCCGGATCGAAATAGAGGGCGCCAACGAAGACGACTTCTTCAAACGAGCTGTCATCTTGGACAACGACGAGGACCATCTCGTGAAGAAAGTTGAGCACGGTCATAATCATTTATGTATCGACAACTTTCCACACACACACACACGTGCGTGGCGTTGGGGATTGGGAAAATCGATAGGAAATTGCTGCTCGAAAAAAAAACAAACCTACACCAACAGCATCGTCGTTAGACGTTCCGGAATGCTTCGGAGGGAGAAACAGCTGTGTTTGGCTGCGATGGATAGAATGAATAATGAACGAAATAATCGTCGGACTTTGATTTCTTCCACGCCCAGCTTCCCGAATTCAAGGTTGTTTTCTTTCTTTTTTTTACGGTAATTTGATTAATTTAAACTGGAAGCCAAATTATCGAAATTGGAAGCGGTGGTGGTCGATTTAATGAGCGACACGCAAATTGGGTTTCGAAGAAGATACCGGACAGCACGAATTTCTAGGTTAGAATTGATGAAAATTGCTGTTAAAATTAATCTTAAACATGACATCATGATTTGGAATTTAGATTTGAATAAATATTGATGTAATGAAGCTGAATTCTATTCAAAATCAATGCAAATAATCCAGCAGATGCTGCATACAAAGATTAATCATCGTAAGGGTATCCCTATTCAGTGTCAGATGCAGTCATTTATGTAAGCTCTACTAAGTCGTTCAATATGCACATCTTATGCAAATAAATTAATCATTACTCAATGTCGAAAATACACAGTCTGACTAAGCTGGATCCGATCCCCAACCAGATTGATTGGATCTCGTTACCTAGACTGAACCCAAGTTCGAAGGATGACACACTAAGCAGATATTTTCAATTTATGGTCATGTGACAAAAAGCAACAACCTGTCAGAATTTAGCACATTTCGGCGTCATAACAAGTGTCGCCCAATTTGCGATTTCCATTAGCATATATTGGAAATGCAAAGGTGAGTTTTTTCTTTCTCCTTCGCCATCCCCGTTTACGGAAAGTTTCATTATTCATCGTCAAATATTTTGACGGAATGGAGTATGTCGAAAAATTAGGCATCAATTTCAATAAATACAATCGGATGTATTCTTCCTACTGTTTGTGCGTTTTTTTTTGCTTTTTTTGTCAGGCTCAGAATTGCCGCCGAAACAAACCCGTGTGGATTAGTAGGATAAATATTGGCCATAAATATGTACCGAACTGGGTTTGTTGGGGGACAAGCGGGTTGAAATTAAAAAAAAAACACACTCATTTTTGACAATTTGTTGATTTGGATAACATTTAACATTTTGATGAATAGTTAGCGGTTAAAATTTTGATTTTTTTTTCTTTGTTTGTCAAATTTAATTTAATTTACATATTAAATAAATGTGAAATATGGGCATTACATAAAAATTAAATACATTAAGGGTGCACAGAATCACATCAATCCTGCAACAATCTGATTGTAAAAATAGTCAAACTTTGTTGTAAAATGTTTTGTTGATAGTTCTCGTATTTTTGAAGATACTTAAATGTAACAAAACATCTTGGTGCAAAAGCTCTGGTTAATGTGCACCGTTAAATATGACCAAAAATCCAAATTTCTACACCTTGTCTCAATTCGTAGGGCAGGTTCTGATTAAGATTGAAAAAAAAAATTACATTGAATAAAAATTCTTATTTTGTTAAAATAGTAGGGGAAAGCGGGGCAAGTGTAACAAGCTAAAGAAATGCTCGTTTTAATCCATTAAAAACGTAAAAAAATCTGTCGGATTTTTTTATAATCATCTTATACCAGGTCTTGACTAAGACTTTGATAGAACAAGTTTTTAAAAAATCCTGTTTTTTAATGATTTTCATAATATCACTTTATTTTGTTCGGACAATTTTTTAAACAATTGTTTATCAGTTTTTAAGTACTTTTATGTATTTTTTTCTCAATAAAATATGTTGTTGCAGCAATTCTTTTTTTTTCATACTAAAAATCCATATGGTACACTTGCCCCATCTGAACAAGATTTTTTAAAAGCTCTCAACAAAAATAACCAAAAGTTAAATCATACTTTATGATAGGTGCAAGTCATTGGTATGGACACTACTGATCTAGGAAAAATAGCATTTTGATGAAATGAGCCTTAAAACGAACCCTAAGCCTTATTTTGTACTTTCCAAGTATTATAAGAAAACAAAGGTTTTGAAAAAAACTTCATCAAATCCTATTCCTCGCGGCGTTTACGTCGTTTTGGCGGTTATATGGTAGTAGAATCAGCTAATTGCATTGCTAGCAACAATTCCTCATACTGGAAATAATCAAAATTGTAAAAATTACGGCCGTATGAGCGATTGTTCCTCTTGCCCCATATGGTCGTCTTGCCCCACCTTCCCCTACAACAAAAATTTCCTGTAGAGAATCGAAATTTTGAAATATAAATTTGTTGAGTTGAAAACAAATACTCCTTTCTAATGCAACGTGGTGCATACTAATTGGCTTGCGCTTTCACGAGTAATTTGAGTTTCAAAATACCATATGTATCTTGAAGGCTGTAAGGCTAGTTCTGAAGGCCCTGAAGAAGATCGAGGGGGAGGAGCCACAGTTATGCTACTTTCAAAAATTAGCATGAAATATCATGAATTCATAAAAAAAAAATCCTTGGCTTTTACCGATCTGTGGTTCATAAATCATATTTTTTAAGGGTGCACAGCAACGAAGGAAGTTGTTGTCTTATTATTCCAAAATTGTCAAACTTACGGACCCAAACCCGCAACAACGCGATTGTAAAATTAGTCAAACTTTGTTGTAAATTACTTTGTGGACAGTCATTTAGGGGATCAATAAAAAATTATATCGATAGTTCCTGTAGTTTCGAAGATACTAAAATGTCTGTAACATAAATCTGGGTGCAAAAGTTCTGGCTGATGTGCACCGTTAAGATAAAAAGTGTATATTTTATTACAAATGCACAATTATGCTTAATTAAAACTATTCAGGATAGTTGAGTCATTCTCTAACAACTCACACATGTTGATACATCAATATTTTTGAAATTGTCTGCTCTTAATCTTTGTAGAACATTGACACCAGCTAAAAAATAGAAAAGTCATAAAAACTCAACATAAAAACTCGAAATTTTCCTACAAATACAACCACTAAATTTTGTTATCTGGATCAGTTTAAATAGTTTAGAAAAAAATATTTCCTGGGTTTGACTTTAATAACATTTTTTAAGTGCCCAAATATGTTCAACAGTACAACCAACCAACTCTGTTTCTAAAAAAAAATGTCATCTATAAATTCGCTTTAAACTTGAAAATATATACAAAAACAGTGTTTTTGAATAGACCTGATGGTTTTGAAAACAATTAAAATATAAAAACAGTCCAGACTCGATTTCCCGAGGCCTCGATTTTTCGAAGTTCAATTATGCGATGGTGTTTATTAGACTTTGGATAATCGATTTATATTTTTTAAATTTTCTTACTTTTAACATAAAATTCAAGTTCCTATTTTAGTCAAATTTGTATAGCTTGAACAGATGCAATCAACTAAACTTTCAATATTTTAATTTAAGTTTAGTTGAATGCAAATTTTTCCAATATTTCAGCACCGCCATTTTGGTCGCCATCTTGGATTTAAAAATTCTAAATCATTTTATAATAGTTAGAGTAGAGTAGTCATAGTTGAGCCAGACATAAAAAAACAGCAAAAAAATGTTATTGTAATTTTTCAAAGTGACATTTTGCCATGGCCTTCGGATTATCGAGTCTGGACTGTATGGACAAAAGGTGACAATACATATTTTTTTCAAAATTAGATAATTCAAGCTAAATAAAAAAAAATCAAATTATTTTGTATGAAATGTAAGATTTAAAAAGTATAATAATAATAAGCAATCAATTAAATGAAGTAGCAAAAGGGAATTAATAAAATGTGTTTTTAAGTCAGTCTTGAGATTTGAGAAAGTAACACCTAAACTCCGAAGCTCGAGAAAAATGGGGAATTTCCAGACGAATTCCCCTTTTTTCTAGAGGTTGGGAGCTTAGGCATTAAACGTTATTCCAAATCAATTTGAACAGAATAAAATATTTAACCTGTATAAATTTAAAAACCTATCAAAATCTAAGACAAAATAATCAAATCCATCTCAGTTTATAAATACTTTGTGTTTCAAGTTCATCGAAATTTTGGCCAAACTAGTATTTCTAGTTATATAAAAAAAATATTTCAAACCGTCCATTTAACCCTCAAATCCCCCTTCTCAATACATAAAATATCGTGGTCGGTGAGTTGGCATTCACATCATTGGTTAAATAATACATTTCGACGGATTCTGCGGCCTACCGACCGAGCTCATAGCTCAGTTTTGTTGGATTTGCAGAACGGAAGGCGCGGAAAATCGCACATTTGTCTCGCCACCACGGTACCGTACGGTGGAGTTACATTGGACATTTTAAGAGTTTTGGCCTAAAACCAGAGATTTGAAGCATGATATTTTTATGTTTTCATGGAGCTCATTAAAATGTCTGCATGAGAAGGCAATGGATTATTTGCAAAAAATAAAGTTACTCCATCCTACAAAAAATCGACAGTACATAAATATTTCACCTCCGTTCGTCAAATGCGGTCAGCTCGCCAGCTCACCAGTAAATGAAATTCCGATAAAAATGTGTGTTATAAAAATATTGTTTTTAGATTTATTTCAATTTTCCGCGTCACGCTTTTCCGCGCGACGCATTGCATCACCTCATTTGGGGGGAAAAATAGGCTAACAACATCTGGTTGGGGGCGGATATGTGAATGTGTGTTTGTCGGTTGAGCATAAACAGATCATATCGAGCTATTTCCCATCACGTCACTTGAGAAAACATCTGCGCCGCCGAACCGTGCGTCGTCAGAGTCCAAGTCGTCGTAGTCGTTTGAACATTTGAAGATGAATGGCGGTGGCGCTCACGAGTTTTGTGGGTTTGCCACCCAAGCAACACCCACTTGAAAACGGGGGGAGATCACTGATGTTATGCTGTGGAAGGTTTGTGTAGCGGTAGCATAAAGTATCATGACCATGTCTAATGTTGGTGATGATGATTATTATGGTTGGATATTAGTCATAAATCGTCAGAAGGTGGGTTTTGAATTGAGTGGAATTAAGTTGAATGGTTATTTAAATCAATTTCACACAATTTTTATGTGTTATTTAACAAATTTGAGTAAACGAAAAAAACGAATGATTTTCGGAACACTTGAAAACAGTTCAAAGGTCTTTTTTCAAATTGATTCATCCGGGATCCATCTACTACCAAGATAATCTTGATACATAAATCTTTCACCAGACGATGAATCAACGATCTTCTGCGTGGGACATTTTATGAGCAAAATTAAATCCCTCCAAATGACTAATCGATATGACTCATAATGAACACATTTCACCAACCAAGTGAAACCCATTCACCTGTGCTGTTTAAAAAGTAAATCCTGATCAAAATCCGTGCCGCAAGGCTTTTCGCCTTAATTGATATGACTTCATTGTTTCTTTATTTTCACCGTTATCCGTAACGCTACTGCACCCCTTCACCAAAAATCCAAGTTAAAATTCAGCTCAACTCGCTGCAATTTACACATCAATTGGCCTAAACCGCCTTAATCAACAGGCGTGGATTAACCGTATACCGTAATTTGGCGATTAAGAGGTAACCGAAAAGCCGGCCAAAATATGTCAATTTCGCTCGATTACCGGTTCGTTTAATGCTCAATTTAGGATTTTTTCTTGTTTGTGGGTTGTCCATGGATTACGTTTTGATATCATTTTACATGAATTTAAAATTATTCGTTACGTAATTTCTGAACGTCCATTTTTAAATTTCCTTTTACACACTAATTGCATCATTGCCATCGTCGTCGTCGTCGTCAACTTGGCATTTTATGAATGACCCCCTCCCCTCCTTCGGTTCCGTGCTCAAAGGCTTTAAGGAGACCGCCTTAACGTGTGTCCACTTCAATGACCGTAGTCGTCGACTCCATGTCCACTTTGACGTCCGGCTAATGGTTCGCCAGAAATTGACGTTTGAATGCTCCCTGGTACAAGCGCGGCGATCCAAGAAACGTCGACAAGGTGTTTGGTTAATGCATGTTTTTCTTGAGTTTTGCATGAGCACGAGGAATCTATAGACGATGGTGGTGTGTCCCCGAAACGTCACCTCTGCCTATGGGGACGCTTCCCACGTTCCGGTTCTGCTGGATAGTTGATTAAATTGTGTAAATTTCGATTTCAAAAATATTAATTTCAAATATTTGAAATTCATTTGGAATATTTTTTTAAGGAAATAAAACAGACTAATTTTGACCACCCTGCGAAACCATCCCACTGTGCAGCTGACCACTTTTAAAGCGTCCACACACGATTGTTGGTTGCGGTGCGCAGACCCGTGTGTGCTAATTCATTCTGGCATGATGTGGGAATTTGGCACAGATTCGCACTTTTTACCCCACTCATACACACACACACTCGGGAGCTGTTGCAAGTCGGCATGTGGCCACGGCTGCTGAGGGTGCTGGCTGGGCCTTCCCGTTGGCCAGGAGAGGAACCTGTTTGATCTTTCGCTGAAAGTGTTGCATGTGGTTTGCCTTGGTTAGAAAATTTTAAACTTTTTGAGTTGAATCAAAATGATTTGTTTTTATGTTCAAAGCGGAAATTTTTAATGATTAAGTTTTACAAAATGCAACATATTCTTTTCAAATTTAACCTTTGTATTGTTTGTAAGTTGAAAACTAGGGAGAATGCAATTTAGCATTTTACTTCAAAGTATTTTAGTTCTTTTTGTTACACCTTCAAAGCAATACACGTAGAGTTTTGTCCAATAATTTTTAAACCATGAAAGTCGAATTTCAGCGATGACCTATGTTTGGGTATCAAAATTTTCGTTATTAAAAGACGCAACTTTTGGTACCATAACATCTATACGTCATCGCTGAAATTTTAAAGTTATCGCAGTTTTAGTGGAAAAAGTTGATTTTTTGCCGATTTCGTCATTTTCCCGTTTTGTGCGTGGCGCGTAGAAAAACTCAGTTTTTATTTTCAAAAATTCATATCTCCGAAACGTACGGTTCGACATCGCCAATTTTTTTAAATGTTATGTGAAATTTTCCATGGAATCCGATAAATATATTTTCAGACATAGGCTCTTTGGTCCAGACACGGTCAAAACGCCATTTTAAGTTTTCATGCGACTTTTTTAAATGGTAAGCTAGATTTTTGAAACTTCTTACTATTTTTCCCAAATAGCCAAACTCATCACCTTTCTTTTGCGTTTAAGACAGCTAAAATCGGATGAAATGGCGCGGAGATATGATTTTTCAAAAAAAGAGGTTTTTGAGAAAAATGACGAAAATTGCCATTTTTTGAACCACCCTAGCACGATGTAGGTCACCCTAATGGCCAAACAAAAAAATACGGGTCTAATTATTTTAGCCAAGGAACCCCCAGAAATTTTTTGAGCCCGATTGGTTTAGGCTCTTTTCAAATGGAATTGTTGTACATGTAAAATAAGTAAAATTACACATAAACACATTATTTCTGACGCCAATGATGTGTACATTTCAGATGTAATAATACCATTTTATTTTCTACTGTGTAATGTTGCCACGAAAAATGTGTAGATTTACATGTATTATGTGTACTTGCAGTTATTCCACATAAATTGAGGTTAATAACATTGTATGTGAGGTCTACTCACATATATTCAACCTTCTAAAATTTGTCGTTTATTATTAGTTAACAGTCGGGACCGTGGTGTAGGGGTAAGCGTGATTGCCTCTTACCCAGTCGGCCTGGGTTCGATCCCAGACGGTCCCGGTGGCATTTTTCGAGACGAGATTTGTCTGATCACGCCTTCCGTCGGACGGGAAGTAAATGTTGGCCCCGGACTAACCTAAAAAGGTTAGGTCGTTAGCTCGAGTAGGCAGTTGGAGTCGCTGGTAGGCAGTTGGACTAACAATCCAAAGGTCGTCAGTTCGAATCCCAGGGTGGATGGAAGCTAAGGTGTAAAAATAGGTTTGCAATTGCCTCAACAATCAAGCCTTCGGACACTTAGTTTCGAGTAGGAATCTCGTAATCGAGAACGCCAAGGCAATGCTGTAGAGCGAATAATTTGATTTTTATTAGTTAACATTATTCTTTGACAGCAAATGCAAAATATTTGTACTCTAAATTATTAATGTTTGATAATTCGATGCCCTCTTGTATTAAGCTTGCTGGGATTCCTATCCAGTTTGGTAAAAACACACAAAAAATACATTTATTATATACACAGAAAAAAAAAGTGAATTTACTCGACACGGAAAAAATGAATCACATGTAAACTCAGTTGATGTAAACTTGAGATTCGTCGTAAACGGCTAAATCACACGTAAAATCATGTTTTTACGTATAATTTGTTGCAAATTTACATGAAATTGCACTTAAATTTAAATGTTTAATGACGTGCAAAAGTGTTACATCATAAATGATGTAACATTCGGAAATATTTTTTTGTGTGTAGTATTTCAACACAACAAATCAATTTGCGCGAAATTATCACTTATCAATATTTGATTTTTTTTGTATATTTAAGATAATAAAAAAGACAACTTATGACCTAACAAGGGAAAATTGTTTTGAGAGTACTGTCATATTTTGAAAACAAAAATCATAATTTTTAGTAAAGCGTTTGCAAAATTGTCAAAAAATTATTACAGTTTTAGATACTATTAAAGATTTGGAATCAAAAATAACATGACAAAAATTAGCATAAAATGCACTGTTTTAGTTGTAAATTCATCTAAAGCTTGATTTTTGGCTTTGAAGATTTGACCTCTAATTACTAAATACGGGATTTTATTTATTATTATTACTCAAATTGTACTCAGCTTTCAAATGCCGATATCCATCAACTATCTTTCCGATAAAATCATGTCCGATTTTGTAATCCAAGACTTACAGTTGAAAAGTGTCTAGTTTTGCATCCAAAGTCAAAAATTTAGCTCTAAAGTGAACTAAGTTTGTCATTTTTTAATAAAATGTTTTCAAGATTTGAGGTGTAATGTACTCCTAATTTGCTAAAAAAATATGAATAAATAATTTTACGAAAATATATTTTTATTGCTACATTTACATTTACTATGATTTTTTTTCTACTGAAATGACTTTAAATCCAAAGAAATTTGTAAATCTTGTTTTAATTACCATTGGTCTACTCAGCGATACTTCATATTTTTCCAGTAGCCTTTCTGCTTTTTGTACTTTTTGTTTATAATTTAAGTTTAAAAATGGATAACTTAAATTACATACACGGAGAAATATGGCACCTGAGAAAAATATGTTTAAAACATTGTCAAAGTCAAAGCACTAATTTTTTTTTCTTGTAAATTGATGCAGTTTCAACAGTCGTTAAACAATAGATTTTTTGCTAATTTTATCAATCAAACCCCATCTAGCGGTGGGATGGGAATGATTTAAAAATAAAAGATTTTATTCAAATGATTATTGTCTTGGATCCAGAATGTTTTTTTATATTCTATTCTAATCTCAGCACACAGCAAAAAATAATTTAAAAATGGAAGGTTGAAAACAGAATGTTGAAAAAAAGAATGATGAATTTTACCTATATAATTGTTGAATAACGAAATTTTTTTTTGTCAAACAGTTTTTACACAAAAATTGTGTAATATTACCTAATTTTTGATGAATATTCAACATTATTTTTGCTACTCGTATACTTGAGTAATATTCATCAAATTTAGGTACAATATTCAATCATCTTTTGACCCAGGGACTTTGACAACTGTCAAACGCAACGTTTTGAAAAGTGGTTGGCAGAAGCCTGTCGGATCGTGATTCAATCGTCGCGTGTCCGGGAGTTTTGGTCGCTCGTGCGTCAATCAATCGTTGCAGATTCTGTGCGACGACGTGTGTTTTGGTGAGATTGTGTTGGTGCTTCTTCCGGATCGGTTTGGAGGAAGGAGCAGGGTGTTTACGTCCAGGAATCGTCGCAGATTCCGTGCCGCCGTCGTCGTTTGTTTTGGTGAGTTTGTGTTGGTGCTTCTTCCGGATCGGTTTGGAGGAAGGTGCCGGGTGTTTACGTCCAGGAATCGTCGCAGATTTCGTGTCACCGTCGTCGTTTGTTTTGGTGAGTTTGTGTTAGTGCTTCTTCCGGACTGGTTTGGAAGAAGAGTCCGGGTGTTTTGGCCACTTGCGCATCCAAGAATCCTTAAAAAGTGGTGCTTTTTTGGTTAAGTTTGGAGGAAGTTGCCTGTCGAGTTTTGGGGTTTGAACAGTTCACGAAGAATCTGATGTACGATCCATTTATTTCAGGATAGTTGGTTAGTCGGGATGACTTGTTTATCGGACTTATTCATCCAAAATATAATAAAAAATTTAATTTTTCAATAAACGTTAAATTTGAAGTAAATGACCTCATGTTCATTTTGTAAGTAAAAACAGGACTAATAAATTCCTAAAATATTGTTTTTAATTATTTCTTTGAGTGTTATCAAATTGGCTTGGTGAGAAGCATTCTTTGGTGGCCCCTCTCGTGTAACACGCATCACTTTTCGGTTTCTGGCAACAGTTAAGAGTCCTAATGACAATTTTAAATATCATTTACCATAATTATCAACTCATCTTTACAGCTTCTCAGAACAAACGACTCTTGGAAAATGCCAAAGCCAACGTGGAAAAAGCAGCCGCCATAACTGTGCAAAATAAGATTTTCGGATCTAATCACCATTAGTCGACATCTATTTCCAATTTTAGATAAGTTTTGTTTTCTTAAGAATATGACACTTTGTAAAAAATCGCTTTTTTTGCAGGTGAATATTTCATGTGGGATAATATCTCAAGTATTTCAACTGGTGAAACATCGTCTGGGAAGGTAGCTACTGCTGGAACTTTTTTTTGGGTAAGTACACAGCAAAAAATTCGATGGTAAAATCGCATGCACAACACTAATTTAACATTACACTTTGCATGTACAATTTTTGGAAACACAAAAAAGGTGCCACCGATGGGATTCAAACACAATTATCCTCCTTTTTGGACTCAATATTGTACTGACGATGAATAACGTCTTACTCGAAGGTGCTGGGGTACCATTTTGCAGAAAACAGTGCTTCAGATTTCAAACGCTAATATTTCGGTCCGGATGAATCTAAAATGCACGTAAAAATTTGTCAGAATTTTCTATCAAACTTCCTACAATCGCACAAATTTTTGTCCAACATTGTTTCCATTCTCTCTGCTTTAACTGTTAAAACAATTCAGTTGGAATGCATACAATTTTAAAGCGAAGTTGGCTTTAAGCAAACACATAATTTAATATCTAGTTATATCAGTGCTTTTACTTTTTGTATATTATATAAAAGAAATGGCTCAATCCTTAGTCGTACAATTTATGCAAAATTAATTTACTCTGGCTTAAATAATTTTCCGATTTCTGCTTCTCCAAATTTGTCGACTGCAAATCGTGAAAAAGGTTTGATTCTGCTTACGTAGGCTCTGACTTAGCAGCTCTGCTGAAATTATTTTCAATCTTGTGCAATGTTCAAAAACAAATAATTAATTGAATAATTATTGAATCCCAACGATATAACTTATGGTAAAACGGGACCATATTGATACCACGACTAGCATTTTTGGAAGCACCTTTAACTTAAACACCGTAACTTAAACATGTTCTGTCTGTTGCAGACGCTAAATAGGTCGATAGCGAGCAACCTGTCGAGTTCAGACATTTATTTAAGTTGAACGAAAGTTGTCCAAGAACTGGCGTTCCGACTAACCTTAAAGTAATATTTGCTAAAAAACCAACCCGGGTCCTTAGAGCGATCAAGCAGTTGGCCGCTAACTGATTGCCGCCCACAAAGTACCCTGAAAGTCATGAAAAAAATATTCGTTTGAATCAAATGTTTTATTAACGTTCTCTGAAATGGATGACATTTCAATACCTATCCTTCCACTTTCTCAGCCACAAATTACACATTTTTTAATGCAATAATACACATTCTTTCGTAAAATTCAACATTTTTGCGGTAAATTTCATCATTTTTTTTATGTAATTTTCATCATTATTTAAGGTAAATTTCATCATTTTCTGATGAATATTCATCATTTTCTAAGGTAAAATTTATCATTTTTTTTGCCACAATATCTGTCACCATTTCCTGATGAATATTACCATCATTTTTTTTTCTGTGCAGTATAACAGTAATCATGTATTGAAAAGTATCACAAAGCTAATAAAATTAAGAAAAATAAAATTCAAGCTTTTTTTTTATTTTTCACTATATGTCAAATCTGAAAAAAATTAATTGGTTTTGTGAAAGTGTTTAAATGAATTAAATAAAAAACACCGAATTTTACCAAATTATGAACATTTCGATAAAAAAATAAAGGTGTATTTCTAGAGTTTTTTTTTAAGATCCTATAAACATATGAATGACAATAGTTTATAGGACCTTTAAAAAAACTCTAGATTTATTTCGAGATGATTCGCCAAGGGATAATTCAGCCACAGCTGGATGCGTATTTTCACAAAGTAATGTTTAGCTTTGCACACCATACACATGCACAGTAAAAAATTCTTTGAATCTGGAAGGTTTAATATTTGATGGTGTATTATAACCTCTTTATAATGAAAAACAACCTCAATTAAGGTAAAAAAGTGCTAAATTTACATATTTTTGGATGTTATGTTATTCTGGTTTGTACCCATTCCCAAATGTAATTTTTTTTTTACTGTGTCGCACAACCTGCTGCATTTCAGGAATGTTGGGTATCGACCAGAAAAGTGGTCATCAATTCTTTTTGCGATGCAGAATTTTGCGTTGCAACATCATTTATTGTGATTTATGTAAAATGAAGAAATTATTTCTTTCATGAGACAGAATTACGTAATTTGCGAATATACCTCAGCTTATTCCACTCAGTCATCACATCCCATAATCTCTTCTCAATTGCATCCACAATTATCCCGAGTGCGAGTGTGTTTTTGCACTTGAAAAATCACTGTGCAATCACACTGGGTCCACTTCTTCAGGGTGACCATAATCGAATTCCCTGCCGGCCATCGCCGTCATCGTCATCATCATTATTTCGCGTTATTATTGTTATTAATTAATTGCTTGGCGGTTTTTTTCCTCCCCCTTTCGCGGTACAGCAAATTGGATCGCTCAAACGTTTGCTTAACCGAGATATTTCTGCGTGCAGATTTTTCCCAGTGCACTCTCATCTCTGTGGGACTCCGTCCCGGTTGGTTTGAGAAATGCTGACATAAATTTGCCACGGTTTCAACGTGTGGTGGGTTGGTTTGTGTTTGCTTTAGAAATTAGTGCAATTTTTTTTTAATAGCCATCACCATGATAAATTGAAATGCTAGCAAAAGAATTTCAGAGGATGACATTCAAGTTGATGAGAAATAAAAACGAACTAAATTGTTGAGATTGCTTCAATCTAGTCTGAAAATATTCACTAAAATCTACTTATTCCGCTAAACGTCTAACCTCTATTATTACAAATCGAATTATAAGACTATCGCTTTAATTTGCAGGAAATCAGCATTTTTCATAAATTTGTCCATTAAATTAGCACCAACCGCGGCAATTGCACACGCCCAGATTAGCACAGCTTCCAGTGCTGGCACTTCCATTATAAAAATGAGAAACCCAACCCAGTCTCCATCGGGGCAGAATATCGATCTTATCGGCCACCAGCATCAACCTCAATCATAATAATCATAATTCTGCACTGCTGTGGCACACCGACCACGACGACGACCGGCTCACTTTGCCATCAATTTGCATGTTAATGATTGCCAGACAGCCCAAGCGAACCAGCGATTCTGTAGCGCATATGTTTAGCAGATTTATGCACTTTTGCAAACATTGACGGGTGGATTGAACAGATGGTGATTGTTGAACGTTTCAGATCATTTTTGCTTAGTTTTTTGTTTCTAAAAAATATTTTTCTCTGCGACTCAAATAAAAACCAAAAGATACGCATATTTAAGGTGTCAGTTACCTCGCCTCGCTCCGGCACAACGTAACATGTCGCAGATAATCACTTCATTTTCATAACCAAACCATGTTACATCAGCCAGCTGCAAAGTCGGATGGCGCACAATTTTTACGACCCGTCGCGATTCTTAATCGAAGAAATTTGATAAACGTTTTATTGCGCTTTTATTAATAAACGCGACGCACCATTTGATATTGGCTGTTTGTTGCCCGAGGGAACTTTGATACTTGAAATGTTGCTGGAGGACCCTGAGGGGGGGTTTAAGCAGGATTTTGAATGTTTTTCACTTTGTTTACAGTTTGAGGGAAAAAGACACTTAAAATACTTTTTTTTATTTCTTTCGTTTTTAACAAATGTTTTTTTTTCACTTTGCTTTCAGGTAAAAACAACAATATTTCAGAAACTGATGACAACGTCTTGATACCTTGTCAAGTAATCCAAGTAAGTTTAAAAATAATTTAAGAGCGAGTTTTTCACCAATGTGTAACAAGTCGTATCGAGGTGCTCCGATTTCGATAAATATTGAAGTTCTAAAAAAATCAATTTTCAGCAATAATTTGCAAAAGCTATGAGAAAAAGTCAAACCAATTTCGGATGTTTATGGCACATTTTGAAGGACTTCAAAAACCTTTCGAATGCATTTAAGAGAACTGAAATTGATCAAGTTTTACGAAAATGCGAGCAATTTTAAGGTTACTCTTGAGCAATTCCAGCTCAAATCAGGAATTTTTCTGGTACTTTTGTACCCGACCCTCTCCGATTTCAATGAAACTTTTTAGACATGTTATCCTAGGTTTATATAAGCCATTTTTGTGTATATGGAGCCAGTTGCACTCGATAATGACATTTGAGAAGTGCGTAAGGGTTTTAAATATTTTTGTATTTTGTAAATTAAATATTGCTGTATCTCTAAGTCGTATAAAAAATATCACAAAAATTTTGAACGAAAAAAAATCGTCACATCACGTTAATATTTAACTTTTAAACTAAAAAATTTAAAAATCTCACAGAATTGGCGTGTATTTTTCTTTCAGTGTATTTTTTTTCAAAAAGCTCGTCTGATTTCCTACAAGTTTGTCTTTGACCACTTTTTGATACGATGTAACGGCTTAGAGATACAGCAATATTTTATTTACAAAATACAAACATATTTAAAACCCTTACGCCCTTCTCAAATGTCATTATCGAGTGCAACTGGCTCCATATACACAAAAATGGCTTATACAGACCTAGGATAACATGTCTAAAAAGTTTCATTGAAATCGGAGAGGGTCGGGTACAAAAGTACCAGAAAAATTCCTGATTTGAGCTGGAATTGCTCTCTTGACTTACAACATTTCTTATTTTACTTTTATTTTACTTCTAACAATATTTAAATTCACCACCAGTTTGAATATAGGTTATATTACTACAGGGTTCAGGGGTTTTTTTTAAAGATTTTTATTGTTCTTGTTTCATCTGTATTGAAAGTAGTAGTTTCATTGTTTTTATATCACCATTTTTTTTTGTAAACATCAATATAAGAATATTCCTTGCCACATTCCTCCACCAAGTACTCGCCAACGGAACCGGGTGTCTACCAGGTGAAGGCCAATCAAGCGCCCACAATTGCCGTCACCTTCCTATAGAGTCGGTTCCCTCCGTCAAACAGTCCCCGACGACCCCCAAGTCAATTGCTTTATTTGATTTTACGACTTGTCGTCTCCATTCTGTCACTAGCTCGGAGTTTGCGGTCCCACCGCACTGTGGTCAATTCCGTCCTGGACCACGGCCGGCTCGGGGATGAAGTGCATAAAACTAAACGTTCACATCATATTTTACGGCTCGACCGACTCGGTAACGTTCCACGCACTAATTTACATAATCTAATAGCAAACGAAAAAAAAAAAAATGGCTGAGGTTAAAAAATACTATGCTTTAGTGGACCGCAGAATGTAAGGTGGCAAGATTTATGTGTTTTGTGGCTTTCCGGACAGCCCACCCCCTGGTATGTGTGATTTGTGTACACGTGTGACATCATCCGTCAATAGTGTGTGACACACACGCCGGTGAATCTCACCTTTTTTTTTGCTTGTGCGTTTTGTTCCCACTAATTGGACATGGTCAGTGACGCCGGGATTTATTGGTGACATGATTGGCAGCCAATATTGTCCCACTAAACCATCGTAAACACATGCAAACGCACATATTCCGGATTTGATGGGAGCTACTAAATTGGTACGTGCTAAACGATCGTAATTAATGTTGTATGGTGGCAAGTAGAATACACTTTCGCACAGTAAAAAATTCAAATAGAAGAAATTTAGAAAGTATAATAAAACTTCACTAATAATAATTTATTTTTTTCAAATTAAAAAATAAGGAAATCAAAATCTCTTACACGGAGAGACCAGCCAGGGCAAATCTAAGAAAATCTTGGTTAATTTAACTAAAAGTATGGGTTAATTTTTTACACAGCTTTTTTCAACAATCGATTGTTGATTTTGTTAACCCGAAATTGCTGACCACCAATAGGTAAAAGTAACTAAAAAATAGTTAGAATTGCCATTTTTGTTGGTAAAATGACCGAAAAAAAATTCTAGCAGTCGACTGCTAGAATATTTTTTCAGAAAATTAACTATTTTTTTTGTTTCCAGCTGAAATATTGTTAAATATTCCGTAAAAAACAGGCTGGACAATATTTTTCAACTATTTTTTAACATTTTTTTTTTCGTTGTATCAACTGAAATATTTTTGCAAGCAGCAAATTATTAGTGGTTTATAACAATACATTTCTTAATTAAACATAATTTATGGTAGTGTCTATATATATTTTCTTTAATTATTTAACGATACAGGCTGGGCCGAATTTCTAGCTATATTTTTAACTAATGTCTTACTTGAACACAGAAAAATATTCGTACACGTAGTCAGTAGTTAGCTGTTGTTAGCAATATTTTTATTGAATTTGCAGTAAATTTTGTAATAATGCCTCACAAATTAATTTGTTGTACTTGTACTTATTTGTATTTTTTTAATTGTTATTATAAAACATGTTAAGTTTGATTAATGTTTAAAAAAATTATAATAAAAGAAGCATTTTACAAATTTTGTTAAACATGTTTAAAAGAGATGTTTAATTTCTCGTAAATTCCTTAAAAGTAGAAAACGAGTAAAATTTTCACCAAGTTTTAAGCTTATATTTTTATTATGTTGTATACAATTAAGTGTTGTATTCACTTACCATCACTGTGAAATCATCCGATAAGTCGTCATCATCTACAACGGTCTCATGTTTAGTTATTTTTCTTGTGGTTGGACACAGAATTTACACCAAGGTGAACCTTTTGCTGCAAATAGACATATGAAATATATTATTAATCTAATAAAAAAACGGCTCTAAACTGATAAAAGGAACGTAAATAAATGTAATTATTAACAAGAAATATCAATAATGCTTCTTACCAAGTTTGCACTAATTTAACAACTACTTTTGGCAACACACTTTCATTGCATTTGATTCAATTCATTCAACGTACTCCGATTCCTGAAAACAATATTTTGAGTTTTACTTACCAGTTTATTGAGCAGTCTTTTTCAACAGCATTTTTAAAATATTAATATCTTCTTTTGTATATCTTTTATAAATTTTATTTTTTTTAGACATTTCCCACCATCGAATTTTTATTTTGATATAATGTATACGCATTTCCATGTATTTTATGGTTGATGATTCTGAAAAAATAATGGTTCATTTAAATTGTATCCATCGTAAGCACGAAGGTTCCTGGTGATTCAGTTTTCTAATTAAAATCACAATAGATAATTGTTGTGTAAAATTAAACCCATACTTACTTAGATTAACCACAATTTTGTTAAATTTGCCCGTGCAAGTATTGTCGTGCAAGAGTGGGCCTGCCTCTTCCTTCCACTGCCCCTCTCTTTCCACTAAACATTATCATAAAGTCCCCTCGCATCAGAGGTCCCCATTGCGAATGTCCTCGTCTTGCTCTTCATAGTTTATCACCTGCAAAGAAATCATCAACAAACTTACTCACCAATTCCACCTCCCCAGTTGCGACACTTTGATTTGCCACTTCAACATTAGCCAAATAGTGTTATTTTCACCTTTCACATCCTCTCACTTCATAATTAACAACACAAACTCAACAAATCGACCGCTCTCGTTCGAATCCTGACTTCAAATGACAGACGTAAACAAACCCAAGTTCATGTTTTAAATATTTAACCAATTGTTAATTATATTCAACCATTAAAATTTTTGATTTTCCTAAAACCAAAGCTAACAGTCGAGCACGTTCATTCGAGTTCGGGAAATCTGCCTGCTTTTTGCATCTAGCATTTTCAACAAACAGGTTTTTAAATTAATACTGAATTTCAGTTATTTTAACGGAATATTGGCAGTAACAAGTACGTTTTTGTAAAAATTTACGAAAGTAAAATCAACAATTTTAATTGTTAAAATTTCTGGGCACAGTCTCTCCGTGTATATACACAAAATCTTTATTCTTTAGAAAAAAGCCAGACGAGGCCAAAAGATCGTAAAAATCGTCATAAACAAAAAGCCCATATAATGTTGAACCAGCCTCCCAAGAATCGTCTGCTGAAGGATGTTTGATCGGCTTTGCTGGAAGGAATTTAGCGAAGAAGCATTTTATTGCAACGTTTTTTTACGGTCGTCAAATTGAGACCATGTAGGGGTGTTTATTGTAAATTTTCGTATTGAAGTCTCAAGTTTCTTCAAAGGTTTCATGATTAACGCTTTTTTAAGCGAACACAGAAAAAAAATGATGGTACTATTCATCAGGAAATGGTGACAGATTTTGTGTCAATAAAATGTGTAATATTACTTCAGAAATTGGTGAAATTTCATCAGTTCCTGATGAATTTTCATCAGGTTCACATTTTTACACATGTAAAATTACTCAAAAAAGTGGGAATATTCAATCAACCAAATTTTTCAACCTTCCAAAATTTAACTTTTTTGCAATGAATTTTCGCTTTGTTGATATTTTTTGTAAAACATTTTTTTTTAATACTCAAATTTCCATAATTTGCAATACGATTATAAAATGGGAGCATAATTTTATATGAGACATAAAAAGTTTGAATGTACACAGCAAAATAAGTAGTAATCCAGCTGCGTGTAAAAGGCCTGGGTGTAAAATAAATTTTGCATTATTTAATGAAATTATATGTAATATTACACCCTGAAATATGTAGCCCATCAGTATGCATTTATCTTTTCAATTTTTCATCGGTCTGATGGCCGAGCGGGCTAAGTCGCCAGTCCGTACTGTTGGTGCTGGGTTTGAATCCCGTCGGTTGCAACTTTTTTTTTGTGTTTACAAAAATTGTGCATGCAGTGTGTAATATTAAGTGTCTTTTTTGATGGAGGTGATGTGCATGCTTTTGCTTGCGATTTTACCATCGGATTTTTTGCTGTGTATGTATGAAGCTTACAAAATATCGCTTCGTTTAAAAACGAACCCATATTGCAAATTTTTAAAATTTGATTGTTTTCGAAGAGATACGGTACTTTGTGGTATTGTTAGTATTTAAAAAAAACTAATAAAGTGAAAAAGCATACAAAAGTTCGCTTCGATGAAAATTCATATTGCAATTTTTTTTAAATTGAAGTTTTTGGAAAAAATACGGAAAAATTTTGTATTTTCAAACAAAAACTTTAATGCAGTGAAAAAGCATACCAAATTTCGCTTCGTTTGATACCCATATTGCAAATTTTGAAAATTTAAGTATTTTCGAAAAGAAGGGGTATTTTCTGAAAATTTGAGTATTTTTAAAACAAAAAACTCGAATAAAATGAAGAAGCATACACAATTTTGTTTAATAAAGTGAAAAAGCTTACCTAATTTGGCTTATTTGACGTCCATATTGCAATTCATGTAAATTTTAGCTTTTTAGATACGGTACTTTGTGATAATTTTTGTATTTAAAAAAACTCTTGTCATACAAAATTTCGTTTGACATCCATATTGGGAATTTTGAAAACTTTAGTTTTTTTCTCGAAAAAGTACGGTATTTTGTGATTTTTTTTTGTATTTAAAAAAACTCTAATAAAGTGTTTCGCTTCTTTTGATACCCATATTACAATTTTTTAAAATTGATTAGGCTGGTACAAACATTTTTAAAAGTTTTTGTCACACCCCCCCCCCCCTTCAAAATTGGCCTGAAAAATCGGGAGGCAAAAAAAAATATTTTTACAATAAACTTCAAAATTTCAGTGAAAATTCAAGCGCAACCAGCTGAAATCAAATTAAAATACATTCTCCTGCGTTTAAAATCATTTTTAGCATGTTTAGGTTTGTTAAAAAATCTTAAGATTTTTTGAAAATTTTCGATGCAAAATTTTTTTTTTCGATACAATTTTTGTTTTTGTCAGATCTTAGATTTTTTGAAAACTAATGATTGCAAAACAACTGAACTAGTGTAATATGCAAAACACTTTTTTCATTTAAATGTGAAGACTATGGCTTGTTATTTAAATTTTTATATTTTTTTATTTTTTTGCCCCCCCCTTGACCTCGGCCAGGGCCGAGGGACAAAAACTTTTTTAAATATTTGCATCGGCCTTATTTTCGTAAAGATACGGTACTTTGTGATAATTTTTGTATTTTCAAAAAAAAACTCTAATGAAGTGAAAAATCATACAAAATTTCCTTCGACATCCATATTGCGAATTTTGAAAAACTATTTTTTTTAAATGCTGTATTTTGTGTAAATTTTTGTACATAAAAAAAACTCTAATAAAGTGTAAAGGTTACAAAATTTTGCTTTGTTGGATATTGCAAATTTTGAAAATCTTTACATTATTTTGTGAAAGTTTTAGTATTTAAAAAAACTCTAATAAAGTGAAAAAGCATACAAACTTTTGCTTCGTTTGATATCCATATTGCAAATTTTGATAATTTGAGTTTTTTCGGAAAAATGCGGTATTTTGTGAAAATTCTAGTATTATACAAAAAAAACCTCTAATAAAGTGAAATTGAATACACGAAAAATATATAGTTCAAAAATCTTTCTAAGCTCTAAGCTTGAAAAAATCTAAAAAATTTACAAATTTACTACATACTTTTATATTTTGTTACTGAACTTTTCATGTGTGCACAGCATCCAAGGAAGTTGGTGCATTCTTATTTCTATACTGCAACAACCTGATTGTAAAAATAGTTTAACCTTGTCGTAAAATTTAGTAGAATGTACTTTAGGATATCAATAAAAAAATATAACGATAATTTCCGTAATTTTGAAGATACTAAAATATTTGTAACAAGCATCATGATGCAAAAAGCCCTTGTTGATGTGCTCCGTTAAAAGAATGCAAAAACTCATGGAAATATTTTTTTAAAACCTATTTGTTTTGAAAGAACTACTTTTGTATGAAAGAATGTAGAAACAAGAGAAATTAGTTTTCAAAAATCTTTTTTTTTTTAAAGATTTAAGCATTTTAAAACGAATGTGAAAATTCATAGAATATTTTTTAACAATTGATTTTACAAACCTGGATCATGCAATAAAGATTGAAAAACACATGTTTTATTCAAAACCAATATATTTTTAGAGGAACTTACGTCACAAGTTATGTAAGAAAAGAATGTATAAACCAACAGACGTTTTTTATCGAATTATTTTAAAAGAACTAGTTGTTTTGAAAACAATGCAAAAACTCCCAGAAGTGAATAAAATCATCTTTTAAATACTTATTTATTAAATGTGTTATACTGAGGTATTTATTATAATTTTATATGCTGCATTTCTTTTAATAATTTCCAAACCCAAATTTTGACGACATCCATTTATCGGAAAAGGTCTGGAATTCAAAAATTGGATTTAAGTTGCCACCTTGTAAAAACTTTTTTTTATATCAAAAAATAGATTGCGTCGATTGATATCACGTCTAATTTTCTTATAAATTAGTTCTTCTACGATTCCCGATTTATTGCAGTAAAAAACAGAGTTTTTTAGATTTTGCTTGAGAAAATGCGAATGTTTCAAGTGATGCATAAAGAAGGGGGCGATCCGATTTAGGTGAAAAGCGATTGATTTCAAGTCATGTTGGAAGTAGAATTGCCCATACTTCATAAGTTTTTATAAAGTTATACGTTTGGCTTCTAAAAACCCAAACTCCGAAAGTGCACTCACATGCAAACCTGTCACCGCGCAATATTGCATAACTTTTATCAACTCAAAAGAGCAAGAAAAACGAATATAAAGCCAAACCCCGGTGGCACCGAGATATGATCGATTGGATTTCGATTATGTGTCCTCTCGTCCTCGGAAAGCAAAACTTTTTCGTTGCCAACAGCTTAAAGGAGCCGAAACAGGACGAAAAAATAACCATTACCATTTGCAGCTGACAGTCGTAATGTTGGACGTGTGGGAAAATCGGGAAAATGTATTGGAAAAATTTCTGCTCACTTTGGGTGGTTTTTCCACCAACTTTACCTATTCGGGCAGAGAAGTAGCAGCAGCAGCATGATGGATGATGAAGTTGTCATACGGTTTTGATGAAGAGCAGCAAAAGAAGGGCGAAACGTTAAGCTTTTTTTTTTGGGAAACAGACAGATAGACAGCTGGTGGATACTAACGAGACATTGAACAGGAGAAGGAAATAAAATCCGGAAACTGGGTCTTTCTGAGATGAGCTTTTCCGGTGCCAGAAGGGAGGCTGGAAACAGGGTTGATGATATTTACCGATTTTATTTTTTCCTGGAAGTTTGTTTCCAAATTGAAACCCATCAAATTGCAATCACCGTTTTATTGGAATCAAATTTAACGAACATTTCGAAGGTCGAAGCGGGTCCAGGTTCCCCTAGAGCGGGGGCACTGCTGCGATCCAATATGGCACATCGAAAGGGATCATCATAAATCATCAATCGTGCAGCGTCTCGGGAAGGACGTCTGAGACGAATGGACCTCGATTGAGAGCTGTGTAGGAATATTCGGCAACTGCTTGACAGAAAATGTTTTTTTTATTTTCAAAAAAAAATTCTACCGGCAAGTGAAGGAAATCCCAATTTCAATGAACAATTCACTCATTGTTCTGCCCGTTTCATTGAGCAGAAACAGGTGAATTAGATTACGTTGGCCAGGACAAAGAGACGTGACCTTCCCCCCCACCAACCTCGAACCTCCTCCCAAAAAGAGAAGCGTAATTTTCAAGTGGCTGCTCAGCTGGAAAATTGTTATTGCTTTTCGGTCTGGTCGGAACAATGTCGGCGTTTTTTTCCGTCCAACCTTTTACTGAGAAGGCAATTTTTGTATTTCTTTAGATTGGTTCGTCACTAGACAACGGCAGTGGAGAGACGTTTGACGTTTTCAAAGCCGGATTAGAGCAATTGGGAGGAAAATTGCTTTTCTTGGGAACAATTTTCGAGAGGCTGCCCGCCGCTCAGTTGGATGCACACACATGGCGGCGGCAGTTTGTGGGGGACAGGTTGGGGTTTTATCTTGAAAAGTGGAAAATTTCAAGTGACCGTTTAAGCTGAGTCAATACATTGGAAATTGATAAAATTATCAAAAATGGTTGAAATATGTTATTAACTTAATTTATTTTTTATGAGAGAAAATAAACACCAAAAATTTTGCTTGTCTTTCTAAACAGCGAGTGACAAAAAAATTTGCACGTCAGCAATTCAATTACACAGAAAAATAAAATGGTAATATTCATCAGGAAATGGTGACAGATTTTGTGTCAAAAAAAGTGTAGAAATCAAAGCTGATTGCTAGGATGCGGCGTTTAAAAAGAGTATGAATGTCAGTTAAATAGACCTAACTTGAGATACACTGAAAGAAAGGCACATAGCAATATCACATGTTTTGCACATGAATCTACCCCATACGACTTAGCATGTGAATGTCATGTGTAAATCACTTGAAAAAAATCCAACGCGTGAACCGGAAAATCTAAGTGCAAAACACGTGAATTTGACGTGAATGTTCACATGAATTTGGAATGGGTGTGCACATGAATTTCAAATGATTTTGTAGTATAAATGCAATGGTTTTCCAGTGGTTTTTATGTGAGCTGAATATTGTATATATTTCGATTTATTTTAAAATATTTTTTACTACGATTATATGTTTTATTTAACATGTTTTTATTGATACATGAAATAAATAATAATTACAAATTATTCGAACCATTTTTTTTTGCACTCCACTTACTACTTTCCTTAAAAAAAAGTGAAATTAACAGTACACAACGGCACAGTTTATTGGTAGCATATTCCGGTAACACACCAGCAGGAACAGTTACTTGAAGCCGTGAAACTGCTGACGGCGGTTCTTGGAGGCCTCCACCAACTCGACCTTGATGATCTGGATCGAGTGGCCTTGGGTGACGAGAAGCCATGTCGCCCAGCACTACGTCACGAAATTGCCGAATCGTACCGCAGCCAGATTTCGTCGTTGTCGGATCAATCGGCCAATACAGTGTCGGTGCTGAGAGAAAATAAACTCAGGAGTCAACTTTTCGCCGGAGTTTTATTTCCTGAAATTTCATTGCCATATTAGTCTTTATGTACATTTGTCAATTTTCACTGTTTTTCTATAAAATACTTACCAACAAGTTCTAGTACGATTGAGATTTACACACAAAAATATCAACTCTATTGTAAAATAATTAATTCGACAGAAAATACGCAAATAAGACCGTCTTCGTCCGTCGCCATCTTACGAATAAATAATTTTTCATCAAACACCTTCAATAACCAATACATTTCAATCTCACGTGATTTTCACTATGAAATCAAGGGAAAAGTCGTATGGGGCGAATCCAAGTGAAATTCCATTGAATCCAAAGTGAACACCAAGCGAAAAAAGAATGAAAAAAATCTCGCTTGCGATCAGCTGTTTTCAAATGATTATCACATAAATGTCACATGAAAAACACATCGAAGTCAAGGGAAAAGCATGGCAAATTATCGTGTTGATTTTTGGAGCAGTTCACGTGAAAAAGCACATGACTTTGCTATGTGAGATTTTTTCAGTGTAGAGTTACCAGATCGTGAATTTTTTAATGCAACGTTGTAGGTACACGGAGAAAAATCAGTTCCCAAAATCGTGAAAAATTGTTCATGAAATTCGGAACCATTTTTTCTCTCATTTTTTTAGCTAATTTCCTCCGTGTACGGATGAGGACCACACCGAAAAAAATGATACACGCTAGTAAAAGTTTAACTGGTTTGTTACTTAAAAATTGATTTCCGCAAAAACACATTTTTTTATATTTGTTTTAAGGGGCATAAAATGCCATCTCTTCAGAAAATTTCAGAAACAGGCAAATAATCTTCGGCAAAGTAACAATTTTACCATTGATAATCAATCCAATGGTTTCCAAGATATCGGTGATCAACGAGGGCAAACTAGGCAACAATAAGAAAATCAAATTTTTCTTGTTTTTTTTTTATCTCAGCGTATCAACAAAGTTCAAAAAAGAAAAATCTTAGGAAATCTTAAGATATACATGCATTCGAAAAATATTCTTGATACTGAATTTGTTTCACATTTTTAAGATATTTTTGAAAAATCGCTGTTTTAAGGTCGTAGATGGCGTCTTTCACTTTGGGGCAATGACTGTCAATGATGGTTCTGAATTAAGGGTCCAGATGTAGTAAATTGAAATAAAAAAATTAATTACTACACGCAAACGAGAAATCCGTGAGGGCGGCCCTCTCAATTTGAGCTGTGTGGGACAACGCTGAAATCGCGAGGAAATCCCTCCCGAATAGAACGGTCTCGAAAATTCACGCACACCATCACAGGAAAATGTCGAAATGTTTCAATTTCATTGACCAGGAACATAAACACTCGAAGGGCAGCTGTATCTCACACGCCAGTGCTGTGCACAAGTATGCGTGCTTAATTTGTATCTCCGATCAGCACAAATTCACTTAGCAGTGTGGTGCAGAAGTGACATGACTCAAACAGATTGAACAATTGACGAATTTACTGTTTTCTTTAATTGTTTTGACAAAATGTCAAAATGACAAAATGTCAAAATGACAAAATGTCAAAATGTCAAAATGTCAAAATGTCAAAATGTCAAAATGTCAAAATGTCAAAATGTCAAAATGTCAAAATGTCAAAATGACAATTTGACAATTTGACAATTTGACAATTTGACAATTTGACACTTTGTCATTTTGACATTTTGTCATTTTGACATTTTGTCATTTTGACATTTTGTCATTTTGACATTTTGACATTTTGACATTTTGACATTTTGACATTTTGACAATTTGACAATTTGACAATTTGACAATTTGACAATTTGACAATTTGACAATTTGACAATTTGACAATTTGACAATTTGACAATTTGACAATTTGACAATTTGACAATTTGACAATTTGACAATTTGACAATTTGACAATTTGACAATTTGACAATTTGACAATTTGACAATTTGACAATTTGACAATTTGACAATTTGACAATTTGACAATTTGACAATTTGACAATTACACAATTTCACAATTTGACATTTTGACATTTCAAGCAAAACAATGTAAATGGGCCGATGTCGAAGTGTAAACAATGAGTCTATCCTGCTCACGTCAGTTGATGTTTACATCAGGATCGAGCAGGATAGACTCTTTGTTTACACTTCGACATCGGCCCAATTACATTGTTTTGCTAGATTTTGTCATTTTGACATTTTGACATTTTGACATTTTGACAATTTTACAATTTTACATTTTTACAATTTTACAATTTTACAATTTTACAATTTTACAATTTTACAATTTTACAATTTTACAATTTTACAATTTTACAATTTTACAATTTTACAATTTTACAATTTTACAATTTTACAATTTTACAATTTTACAATTTTACAATTTTACAATTTTACAATTTTACAATTTTACAATTTTACAATTTTACAATTTTACAATTTTACAATTTTACAATTTTACAATTTTACAATTTTACAATTTTACAATTTTACAATTTTACAATTTTACAATTTTACAATTTTACAATTTTACAATTTTACAATTTTACAATTTTACAATTTTACAATTTTACAATTTTACAATTTTACAATTTTACAATTTTACAATTTTACAATTTTACAATTTTACAATTTTACAATTTTACAATTTTACAATTTTACAATTTTACAATTTTACAATTTTACAATTTTACAATTTTACAATTTTACAATTTTACAATTTTACAATTTTACAATTTTACAATTTTACAATTTTACAATTTTACAATTTTACAATTTTACAATTTTACAATTTTACAATTTTACAATTTTACAATTTTACAATTTTACAATTTTACAATTTTACAATTTTACAATTTTACAATTTTACAATTTTACAATTTTACAATTTTACAATTTTACAATTTTACAATTTTACAATTTTACAATTTTACAATTTTACAATTTTACAATTTTACAATTTTACAATTTTACAATTTTACAATTTTACAATTTTACAATTTTACAATTTTACAATTTTACAATTTTACAATTTTACAATTTTACAATTTTACAATTTTACAATTTTACAATTTTACAATTTTACAATTTTACAATTTTACAATTTTACAATTTTACAATTTTACAATTTTACAATTTTACAATTTTACAATTTTACAATTTTACAATTTTACAATTTTACAATTTTACAATTTTACAATTTTACAATTTTACAATTTTACAATTTTACAATTTTACAATTTTACAATTTTACAATTTTACAATTTTACAATTTTACAATTTTACAATTTTACAATTTTACAATTTTACAATTTTACAATTTTACAATTTTACAATTTTACAATTTTACAATTTTACAATTTTACAATTTTACAATTTTACAATTTTACAATTTTACAATTTTACAATTTTACAATTTTACAATTTTACAATTTTACAATTTTACAATTTTACAATTTTACAATTTTACAATTTTACAATTTTACAATTGCAACGGCCTTTGGACTATTACAATTGCTTGAAAGTTAAAATAATGAGAACCTGTAACAAGTGAAAAAAATGGACAGTAAAAATGTATCTACGTAGTTTTGGGATTGCTCCAAATCAAAACAAGCAGTAACCGTTGCTTAGGAACTGCCCTTTGTCAAAATCAAAACTCACAAATACTCGCACACACTCAGAGCAGCCACCGCCGTCACTGACAGCCCAGCCGTCTTGCTCTTGTGATTTTTTATGGCGGTCGTGTGACGACAGAAATCAGCAAAAAACAGTTGGTTTTCGAATAAAATTGGAAAAACTCGGTCAATAATTATGTATTGTAAAGCAGGTAAGCTTTTATAATCGTTTTGAGACAAGAAAAGTCCCATTTGTGAGAATTATAAAGTTAGAAAATTGATGTTTTTTTTGGTTTTGTTTTCAGGTTCGGCTGCTGATTCGGAAAACCTTCGGAATGCTGTTCGCGCTGATAGTGATGTCAAAAAACGCGGATTTGACCACGACGAAGGATTTTCGGTGAGCTGATACCAGAACTCCGGCAGGAACAGGCAGGATAAATGAAATAATGTGTGGAATAGGTGAAAAGTGATGCTTTGGATAAAAAATCATGAATAAAAAAGTGAAATAATTAATTTCTACAGCTTTTATTTCGAAAAAGAACAATTAAAAGAAGAACGACTTTCTTGGCACACACACATACACACGCAATTAAAGCTCACCAATACATACACAAAAGACGGATAAACACTAATACCAATAAAAATGGGTTTCCTTGTGTAAGTGTTTTCGGGTTTTAAGGCTTGAAATAATTCAAGCGGATTTCCCTCACAAGCTTCGAACGGGATTTCTCACCTGTCCGTGCGTGGAGGCATTTCACGCGCGGTTCGAGAGGGATTCCGCACAAATTTCCGCCGATCTCGGTTGCGTGTATATGTAAGACGCTTCTACAAACAACGTAAAGAAACCCGTTTTTTGATTGAAACATTTCTGAATCAAAATTTGAATGTTTTTCTTAAACAAAGATGGCCGCCAAATGTCCGATCGGGAATGACGCCTTTTAGAGCCTTAAGGGGTTACATACATGTAAATCGGCAAAAATGTTAGAGGGTGGTATGACCACATACTTGTACTTTTTTTTTAAATCTGTTTTGAGGGCATAAAAATATACATTTTCATCTATTATAAAAACAAATTTGAAGACATTTGACTGTAGCATTGCCGAGATATATCTATTTGAAGTTAGCAGTTTCAAAAAACGAGTGGCACCCGTAAATTAACTTGGTATTTAGAGAAAAACAGTCAGAAAGTTAGACAGTTTGCTTTGCGCATGGCATTTTTTTTAGCTCAAATCGTCTCTTCCTCTTGCCAGATTTTTCAAGTGCCAGCCAGATTAAAGTTATCTCATTATCTGGGCCAGATTTCGACAGATTTTTTTTCAGTACCTGGTCAGATTTTTTTGATTTTGACCTGGCAACCCTGGGAGTGATTGAAAATCATCTTTTTAGTGGATTTAATAAATTTTCTATAATATGAAATTTTGTGATTTTCTATATGTATGTAACCCCTTAAAAAATCATTACTTGACCACAGAGCCGTACCTTGGGTCCACGGCGCCCTTGGCGAAGCATCAATTTGGCGCCCCACCCAAAATTACAAGCATTTTGATAAACTGATGTTATTTTTCAATGATTACTTCAATGAGTTTTGATTGTATAGTTGCAATGGGAGACCTTGTTATGGTTAAAATCAGAAACACAGTATTTTTATAGTTTTATTTTTCAAATTGATTTGAGATAGGTTGAATTGAAAATTTATTGAAGGAATTAAGTTGGCTGAATATTTTCTCAGATTTCATAAAACAGATAAAAATAGCAGGGTTTGTTTTCTTTATTTATTTTTCAGATAAATGCTTAGAATTGAAATTTCGGTTTAATTAGATAAAGAAAAATCCTTCTTCAAAATTAAAAAAATCATTCAAAATCCAGCGCAATTCATGATGAAACTTATTTAAATGATAATAATTATAGAATTATATTTGATGAAAAATATGAAAATAAGTAATTTTTATTATTTTTCATAGATTCGCCCATACTGGGCGTCTGGAATATATTTTATGTTTTTTTTTGTTAAATTTTGTAGTTCATTGATTTTTTTCATTGATATTTTTTAAATTTATTTTTAATTCATAAAATTAAATTCCATATTCTAGAAAATTGTTTGTTTTTTAACAAAGCTGTATGAATATTTCCTAATCTTGATAAAATATTATTTGTTTGGTTTTAACTGAAACTAATTTTTCTGAAAATAAAGTTCTAAATAGTTTCTCATTATCAGAGGTTTTTAGACGATTAAAAAGGTAAATGTGTAAATTTTGGCGAAATAACACTTGAACAGTAGCGTGGCTCACGGATATATGAAAAAGACAAAAATGTTTAATTTCTAGTACCTCAAATGGAATTTACAAATACTATAGCATTTGGTTAATGTTTAGTTGTTCCACTCTAGTCCTGAAGTTATAATGAAACTTAAATAAATTTAATTAATTTATTTTTCACTTTTTAACTCATCTTCGAGAAAGTTTTCCTATACCCTATATAATTTTTATTCTCAAATTAAAGGTTTCTTATAGGTTTTGAACCGGGGAACAACTTTGTAGAACATCACAAATTTTTAGAGCACGTTATATTTTTTCCATACTTCATAAAATATCCTGTATCTTTTCAGGATCAATTTCTAGCGCTTTGCGATGTTTTACAAAGTTGTTCCTGGGATCAAAATCTGTATGAAACCTAAGTATAGGAAAATTTGATAAGGTTTTGAGAAACTTTCTCTAAGAAGAGGTTAAAACTGAAACATTCCCATAGTAAATTTTTGAAGTTCCATACTAACTTCAGGTCAATGGTGGAAGTACTAAACCTTAACCAAATACGCTCAAAAATTAAAGCTAGCTTCTAGGGCCATATTGCTTCAACATTCCGGTAGAGGCGTTCGAAATTGAATGCTTTTGTCTTTTTCATATAACCGTGAGCCACGCTATTGAACAGCCAGAAAAATTAATCAATAAATTGTGAAAAATCTAAGTGTGTAGAAATTTGTCAACACCGGTTAAGCTTAAAATAGAAAATGAGATTCAGAGAAGCTTGTGTGTTCTGTAAAACATTTTTTTTCTTGAAAAAATATTGTTGATTTTATTGATGAACATTTACATCAGTTTTCCTTTTTTAAAACTCTTGTATTTCGAAAAACCGTAGGCAAATTTCATTGCACGAAGTTGCTTATAAAAGGGTAATAGTGCTGAAAATATTTCAAATGCCATTTTTTCAATCTCGAGAATGTCTAAATTTTAAAACAAAAATTATATGTTTCAATGCTAAAAACTAGAGTTTTTTTTTTAAAAAAAGGTTCTATCCTATGAACAAAATATTCATTTTTAGCTTTTTGGAAGTTTCTAAATACTTCTGATTCAAGGCGGTTTAAAAAACACCCAAAAAGCAAAAAATCTAAATTTTGCATATAGGCTTACTTAAAAAAATCTAGAAATAATTCCTATTTTAAAGAAGTTCAAAATATGACAACAACGTGAAAATAACATACAGTTGGACAATATTTTAGTCTGGAAGGTATGGCTTAAACTTCATTGTATAACGTTCCAAACTTTAACGCTGTATTAGTTTTGAAAAGCTCTTCCATAACTCCTTGATCTTTCTGCCACTTCAGCGCCCTGCCCCTTCTTTGATGACAAAGTAAATTAAGCATTAAAAAAAAAATATGCAATTGATTTTGACGCCCCTTAATCATTATTTCTTTATTATATGTTAAACTAAATTATCTAGTAATTTGTAGTTATACTTTATATTTTGGCACCGTTTCTCTTTTAAATACCTAATAAGGATGTTATAACTGACATTAAAAATAAGTACAATCACAGATTTCGGCGCCCCCCCAAGGGCTGGCGCCCTTGGCGGTCGCCAACTGCGCCAACCCCTAGGTACGGCGCTGCTTGACCATTAAATCATCAAAAAATTCCTTGTTTAATTTTTTTCTGGAGCAGTCCTCATTCAAAAATTAAAATGCGGATTTTGTGAAATTAACTTTATGATTTAAAAAAAGTGGGGTAATTTTTTTATGAGTGTACCATATTTTTCTGGGTTGTCTTCATAACCACTTATAACTTTTTTAAAGGCACCATCGATCAGAAAATACCTTTCCAAGACACATATTTTCAAGCAGCTTTTTTTTTGTATGGACAGCTGCCAAAATTGGATGTACCAATAACGCAAAATGCCTTCTTTAGACACAGGCAACCCTCCCCAAATGTTTCATCTGAATTTAAAAAAAAGAAATGAATCATTTTCAAATTTTGTAGAGAATTGCTCAAACTTAAGGGTGCACAACAACCCAGGAAACTATTCTCCTTTTTATTCAATATTCCAATTGTAAATAATTTTTATTCTTGAAACAATTTTACATCCAAAAAAATATTGTTGGAAGCTTTTTCGTGAAATTTTTTGATACGAAAAACGCGAAAAAATGCGAAAACCAAAGCGTCAGGCATACCCTATAGCTCAAAAGTTGGCACGTTTTTTTTCCACCAAAATACATAACAAAAATCGAAAGAAAATGTAAAAAAACAAACTCGAAACCTCAATAAAAGAAAATGAGTATTTTTTCCGTGTACAATTATCACATAATCTTCTACTGCCCAATTTTTTTCGTTTTTTTTTAATTTTTTCCGTGTTCAGGAGGTTATTTTGAGCAATTTTTTTTTTACGAAAAACTTAACTTCTCTTGTTTTATGTTTTTCTTGTTTCATTTTTAGTATTTTAATTTGCATTTATCTTGTTAAGTTTATGTTTGTTTATGGTAGTATTTATTCTACCACCTCTGATAATTATATTTTGCTTATCTAATTTTTTCATGTTTTTAAAGTCACTTTTTAAATTTTTTGCTTGTTTTTCACATTTTCTGCTATAAAATGCGTAGAGGTAGAGTCTGGGACACTAGAAAAATTACTGCATACTTCTTTTTACTTAAAATATAGGACATTTTAGTACAAAACACAGCCAAAGTTAACCCCTAAAAAAAACATTGGCAAAGTCACATAAAACAAATTAAACTTCCAACCCATAAATTTTCTAAAATTTTAAGAGATTTTCTTTTCAATGCTTTTCAAAGATCAAAAATTGGTTGTAAAATCGATTTTTGGCGATTTTGAAAATCGAAGCCCGTCTGAAGGCGGGGTTGGGTTGCAGAGGGTTAAGTGACCACATCTTTCGGTACAGTTGCCAGATTTCAACAAAAAATAAAAGTAACTTATGGGGCAGTCCCATTGGGGCACCACACCTAATCGAATAAGACAAGTTCAATATTTTCAAAATTTAATTTGAGACTCATTTTTTTTTTTAATAACCGTGACCGTAATTATTGATCGGGTTTTAAATTTTTAGTTGTAAAACTCACACCGTTTTTAATATTTTTTCGTTTTTTTTAAATTATATGTTTGAAAAGAAACGTGGTTGATTACACAGTTTTAGACTCCCTAGATTTTAAATTTGGATTTTTTCTTTATTTATATTTGTTTTGTTACTTAATTTATTTTGTATATTCTTAAGTTGTAAAAATAATAATCTTTCAAGTGTAAAAAACTTCTGCATAAAAAAGTGTCAAATAAATTCGGAAAGCTTGCAAAACTAACCCAAAATGTTCTTGACCAAACTCATTTCAGCCCGTAAAAGCTCATTTTACGACCACGAAAAGTTTACAAATCAAGAACGTGTCGCTCTGGTGGGTGGACCGATTGTCGTCCCCCAAACGAAAAGGATAATACCGTAAAGGGTCGTTCGACGGACCCGGTCGTGCTTCTGGACCAGCAACCATCAATTCCGAATCAGTTATTCCATGAATAAATTTCCACTTGCTTCAGCAGCAGCAGCAGCTCGTGTCGCAAGCGTGTAAACACTTTACACATCTTCTGGACGAATCGTTCGCTAACGTGGGAAATTTGTGTTTTTTTTCTCTTTGCTTGAAGGAAGGGTGGAGTGGAAATAACATTATCGAGCACCGCTCAACGGTCAACGGATTCTGGCTCGCCAAGAATCGTAAAAAGCTGCTTCCGAAAGTCCGATTGTGGATCCCTTTCGTAAGGTTAACCGCTGTGCACGTTCGCTTAAAATGACACAGTTTTTGGGAAAATTTGCCAAAGTTTTTTTTAAATATTTTGTTTGCAATTTAAAAAAGCATTTTTACTTTTTCCAAATTCTCCAGATATTCAAGTTTTGAAATTGTATTTTTTTAATTATAAAAAAACCTAAATATCAAAAATATTTTTTCCCGTGTAACGCATGATTAACCTACAGTAAACACTGAGAAAATTCAACACATAAAATCGAGATAATCCTCCATGGAAACACACCTCATATGCCGTGAGTGTGATCCAGTATCCAGTAGTGTCAACAAAGAGTTTCGCGATTCGCAAAGTTCAACCGGTCGCTTTGCTTGCTTAGAGAGGGACACACCCCGGACAAATACGGACGGAACGTCCGGCGCGAACCACTCTTGGTGACCTGGACCTGGAGTTTGTTCAAGCAGCCCATATTTGCAGAACCTGTTAAAAAAATCGCGATTGACTTAGAGCATTTTTTTTTCCTTTTCTCAAATTCTGTGAATTTTAGGCTTTGTTTGATGTTCTGACCGGCTGGCAGCACTGCCGGACGGCCTGGATTGAATTTGTGGCCGGATTTCCGGAGCAAACGGAGGTTTTTCTTTTTTTCCTCCGAAAAGCCTCTAGGGTTTGTAGCTCTCTCTAAACTGGATCTAATTCAGTTTTGTGAATCGTTTGGAGAGCCTTTGTGCTGAGTTACGGTTTCGACGGAGTATGATTTGTGCGTTGCACTGGATTCTGTTTTTGAAATGTTTAGTTTTTAGATGTTGGTTTTGAGCAATTCCAGCCAAATTTCACTCTATAATGATATTTGAGAAGGGCGTAAGTTTTTATTTTATAAGTTTTATTTTTTTTTGGTATTTCGTAATTTAAATGTTGCTGTAACTCGAAGCCGTTACATCGTATCCAAAAGTGGTCGAAGACAAACTTGTAGGAAATTTGACGGGATTTCCGAAAAAATCGCATTGAAAGAAAAAAACACTCCACTTTTATGAGATTTTCCGATTTTTAAGTTTAAAAGTCAAATTTGAAGGTGAGCCCACGATTTTTTTTCCGTTCTAAATTTTTGTGAAAATAGCCTAAGATACAAAAAGACTCACGAAAAATGCAGGATGGAGCAACTCACCTAAAAAATTACAAAAATCATTTACTGAAACTGTTTTTTTCAAAAGTGCTCTAAACATCAAAATTTTCAAAAACCGAACACGAGAGTCGATTCTCCAGACAATTTTACATAAAAGTCTCCATATTGACCATTGTCCTAAGTCCAATCCTTGTGAAGTTACAGCGGTTTTAAAAATAAAAATGTTGAAAACAGGTTTTTTGATGGTTTCTGGCAATTTCTATATGACAGACTTGATTTTTCAGTATCGAAAATATTTTTACCGGAAATCTCGTCCAATTTCCCATAAGTTTGTCTTTGACCACATTTCAATTGTTTGTATGGGCTTACAGATATAAGCTGATTACATTGCTCATAACTGAAAACATAATATTTTTCAGCGTGGTATAGTAACCTGGATAGTAAATTAGCTTAAATCATCAAAAAAACGAGATATTTTGAGAAGTGGTCAAAGCCAATCTTATGGGAAATTGGACGAGATTTCCGGTAAAAATATTTTCGCGACTGAAAAATCAAGTCTGTCATATAGAAATTGCCAAAAACCATAAAACACTTACGCCCTTCTCAAATGTCATTGTAGAGTGAAACTGGCTCCATATACACAAAAATGGCTTATATAAGCGTAGGATAACATGTCTACAAAGTTTCATTGAAATCGGAGACGGTCGGGTACAACCGATTCCCTATTTGACATGGAATTGCTCTTTTTAGTTTTTAGTTTTTAGTTTTTAGTTTTTAGTTTTTAGTTTTTAGTTTTTAGTTTTTAGTTTTTAGTTTTTAGTTTTTAGTTTTTAGTTTTTAGTTTTTAGTTTTTAGTTTTTAGTTTTTAGTTTTTAGTTTTTAGTTTTTAGTTTTTAGTTTTTAGTTTTTAGTTTTTAGTTTTTAGTTTTTAGTTTTTAGTTTTTAGTTTTTAGTTTTTAGTTTTTAGTTTTTAGTTTTTAGTTTTTAGTTTTTAGTTTTTAGTTTTTAGTTTTTAGTATTTAGTATTTAGTTGTTAGTTTTAAGTTTTTAGTTTTTAGTTTTAAGTTTTAAGTTTTTAGTTTTTAGTTTTTAGTTTTTAGTTTTTAGTTTTTAGTTTTTAGTTTTTAGTTTTTAGTTTTTAGTTTTTAGTTTTTAGTTTTTAGTTTTTAGTTTTTAGTTTTTAGTTTTTAGTTTTTAGTTTTTAGTTTTTAGTTTTTAGTTTTTAGTTTTTAGTTTTTAGTTTTTAGTTTTTAGTTTTTAGTTTTTAGTTTTTAGTTTTTAGTTTTTAGTTTTTAGTTTTTAGTTTTTAGTATTTAGTATTTAGTTTTTAGTTTTTAGTTTTTAGTATTTAGTTTTTAGTTTTTAGTTTTTAGTTTTTAGTTTTTAGTTTTTAGTTTTTAGTTTTTAGTTTTTAGTTTTTAGTTTTTAGTTTTTAGTTTTTAGTTTTTAGTTTTTAGTTTTTAGTTTTTAGTTTTTAGTTTTTAGTTTTTAGTTTTTAGTTTTTAAGTTTTTAGTTTTTAGTTTTTAGTTTTTAGTTTTTAGTTTTTAGTTTTTAGTTTTTAGTTTTTAGTTTTTAGTTTTTAGTTTTTAGTTTTTAGTTTTTAGTTTTTAGTTTTTAGTTTTTAGTTTTTAGTTTTTAGTTTTTTAGTTTTTAGTTTTTATTTTTTATTTTTAAGTTTTTAGTTTTTATTTTTTATTTTTTAGTTTTTAGTTTTTAGTTTTTAGTTTTTAGTTTTTAGTTTTTAGTTTTTAGTTTTTAGTTTTTAGTTTTTAGTTTTTAGTTTTTAGTTTTTAGTTTTTAGTTTTTAGTTTTTAGTTTTTAGTTTTTAGTTTTTAGTTTTTAGTTTTTAGTTTTTAGTTTTTAGTTTTTAGTTTTTAGTTTTTAGTTTTTAGTTTTTAGTTTTTAGTTTTTAGTTTTTAGTTTTTAGATTTTAGATTTTAGTTTTTAGTTTTTAGTTTTTAGTTTTTAGTTTTTAGTTTTTAGTTTTTAGTTTTTAGTTTTTAGTTTTTAGTTTTTAGTTTTTAGTTTTTAGTTTTTAGTTTTTAGTTTTTAGTTTTTAGTTTTTAGTTTTTTGTTTTTAGTTTTTAGTTTTTAGTTTTTAGTTTTTAGTTTTTAGTTTTTAGTTTTTAGTTTTTAGTTTTTAGTTTTTAGTTTTTAGTTTTTAGTTTTTAGTTTTTAGTTTTTAGTTTTTTAGTTTTTAGTTTTTAGTTATTTTAGTTTTTAGTTTTTAGTTTTTAGTTTTTAGTTTTTAGTTTTTAGTTTTTAGTTTTTAGTTTTTAGTTTTTAGTTTTTAGTTTTTAGTTTTTAGTTTTTAGTTTTTAGTTTTTAGTTTTTAGTTTTTAGTTTTTAGTTTTTAGTTTTTAGTTTTTAGTTTTTAGTTTTTAGTTTTTAGTATTTAGTATTTAGTTTTTAGTTTTTAGTTTTTAGTTTTTAGTTTTTAGTTTTTAGTTTTTAGTTTTTAGTTTTTAGTTTTTAGTTTTTAGTTTTTAGTTTTTAGTTTTTAGTTTTTAGTTTTTAGTTTTTAGTTTTTAGTTTTTAGTTTTTTAGTTTTTAGTTTTTAGTTTTTAGTTTTTAGTTTTAGTTTTTAGTTTTTAGTTTTTAGTTTTTAGTTTTTAGTTTTTAGTTTTTAGTTTTTAGTTTTTAGTTTTTAGTTTTTAGTTTTTAGTTTTTAGTTTTAGTTTTTAGTTTTTAGTTTTTAGTTTTTAGTTTTTAGTTTTTAGTTTTTAGTTTTTAGTTTTTAGTTTTTAGTTTTTAGTTTTTAGTTTTTAGTTTTTAGTTTTAAGTTTTTAGTTTTTAGTTTTTAGTTTTTAGTTTTTAGTTTTTAGTTTTTAGTTTTTAGTTTTTAGTTTTTAGTTTTTAGTTTTTAGTTTTTAGTTTTTAGTTTTTAGTTTTTAGTTTTTAGTTTTTAGTTTTTAGTTTTTAGTTTTTAGTTTTTAGTTTTTAGTTTTTAGTTTTTAGTTTTTAGTTTTTAGTTTTTAGTTTTTAGTTTTTAGTTTTTAGTTTTTAGTTTTTAGTTTTTAGTTTTTAGTTTTTAGTTTTTAGTTTTTAGTTTTTAGTTTTTAGTTTTTTAGTTTTTAGTTTTTAGTTCTTAGTTTTTAGTTTTTAGTTTTTAGTTTTTAGTTTTTAGTTTTTAGTTTTTAGTTTTTAGTTTTTAGTTTTTAGTTTTTAGTTTTTAGTTTTTAGTTTTTAGTTTTTAGTTTTTAGTTTTTAGTTTTTAGTTTTTAGTTTTTAGTTTTTAGTTTTTAGTTTTTAGTTTTTAGTTTTTTAGTTTTTAGTTTTTAGTTTTTAGTTTTTAGTTTTTAGTTTTTAGTTTTTAGTTTTTAGTTTTTAGTTTTTAGTTTTTAGTTTTTAGTTTTTAGTTTTTAGTTTTTAGTTTTTAGTTTTTAGTTTTTAGTTTTTAGTTTTTAGTATTTAGTTTTTAGTTTTTAGTTTTTAGTTTTTAGTTTTAAGTTTTAAGTTTTTAGTTTTTAGTTTTTAGTTTTTAGTTTTTAGTTTTTAGTTTTTAGTTTTTAGTTTTTAGTTTTTAGTTTTTAGTTTTTAGTTTTTAGTTTTTAGTTTTTAGTTTTTAGTTTTTAGTTTTTAGTTTTTAGTTTTTAGTTTTTAGTTTTTAGTTTTTAGTTTTTAGTTTTTAGTTTTTAGTTTTTAGTTTTTAGTTTTTAGTTTTTAGTTTTTAGTTTTTAGTATTTAGTATTTAGTTTTTAGTTTTTAGTTTTTAGTATTTAGTTTTTAGTTTTTAGTTTTTAGTTTTTAGTTTTTAGTTTTTAGTTTTTAGTTTTTAGTTTTTAGTTTTTAGTTTTTAGTTTTTAGTTTTTAGTTTTTAGTTTTTAGTTTTTAGTTTTTAGTTTTTAGTTTTTAGTTTTTAGTTTTTAGTTTTTAGTTTTTAGTTTTTAGTTTTTTTTAGTTTTTAGTTTTTAGTTTTTAGTTTTTAGTTTTTAGTTTTTAGTTTTTAGTTTTTAGTTTTTAGTTTTTAGTTTTTAGTTTTTAGTTTTTAGTTTTTAGTTTTTAGTTTTTAGTTTTTTAGTTTTTAGTTTTTATTTTTTATTTTTAAGTTTTTAGTTTTTATTTTTTAGTTTTTAGTTTTTAGTTTTTAGTTTTTAGTTTTTAGTTTTTAGTTTTTAGTTTTTAGTTTTTAGTTTTTAGTTTTTAGTTTTTAGTTTTTAGTTTTTAGTTTTTAGTTTTTAGTTTTTAGTTTTTAGTTTTTAGTTTTTAGTTTTTAGTTTTTAGTTTTTAGTTTTTAGTTTTTAGTTTTTAGTTTTTAGTTTTTAGATTTTAGTTTTTAGTTTTTAGTTTCAACTTTGTTGAGATCCTCTCTGCAAACAGGATTCCAAGTCAATCGATAATTCCGTGAAATCCAGCCCTCAACCAGATCACTACCGGAAGAAGCTCGTCAGAGCTTTCACCCATCGGGGGTGAGCTATAAATAGTTTCCTCTGCTCCCACATCCAGCACCTAAAGATACTAAGATATGAAGTGCTCGGCAAACATTCAAGCACAACACAACACGTGTGCACCCCGAAGACGTCGAGGACGATTCATTCAAGATTCAAGAGCTTCTCCATAAGAGCAAGTGGTTGTTCCAACAAACACCTTCACCACTCCCTCATATCTTCCCTGACCGGTGGTGATAAGATTGATGTTTGTTGTTTACCCGTTTGTAAGTGTGCTTTGTGGGCATTCTTTTTTGCAAAGAAGAAATTGCAACAAATTAAGGGGTGGCTTGATTGCCAAAGAAGTTTAATTACTGCATCAATCATCGGAAAGCTTTTTTCTTATTCTAAAAATAACGCAAACTCATTTCGAGGAAAAGTTGTTCCGCCCCCTCGCATCCAAACAAGAAACTTTTGCTGACCTTTTCCCGACAGGTCAGTGTTTTCATCATCCAATTGGAGCAAAAGTTTGGCCATGTGAGTTAGGGGAAGGTGGGGCAAGACGACCATATGGGGCAAGAGGATCAATCGCTCGTACGGCCGTAGTTTTTACAATTTTGATTATTTCCAGTATGAGGAATTGTTGCTAGCAATGCAATTAGCTGATTCTACTACCACATAACCGCCAAAACGACGTAAACGCCACGGGGCATAAGATTGAATGAAGTTTTTTTCAAAACCTTTGTTTTCTTATAATATTTGGAAAGTACAAAATAACGCTTAGGGTTCGTTTTAAGGCTCATTTGATCAAAATGCTATTTTTCCTAGATCAGTAGTGTCCCTACCAATGACTTGCACCTATTACAAAGTAAGATTTAACTTTTAGTTATTTTTGTTGAGAGCTTTTAAAAAAATCTTGTTCAGGTGGGGCAAGTGTACCATATGGATTTTTAGTATGGAAAGAATTACGAATTGCTGCAACAACATATTTTATTGGGAAATAAATACATGAAAGTACTTAAAAACTGATAAAAAATTGTTAAAAAAAATTGTCCATACAAAATATAGTGATATTATGAAAATTTACTATTTATCATCTAAGTAATAATTTTTTTTCGTAAAAACGATACAATTTTCAGTAAAATATTATTATTTAATCTAAAAAAGGAAGAAACGTTTCAAATACATTCTAATCTGATGTATCTAAGTGATAACAGTTCAATTGTTAGCAAATTAACATGTTGTTTCATGCATTGTTCCTCATGCCCCAACGGGTTGTTCTTCTTGCCCCACTAGTTGAGTAAAACGTACGGAAAATCAAAAAATTTAAAATCAATTTTTTACATTAAAAAACAGGATTTTTATTTGTTCTATCAAAGTCTTAGTGAAGACCTGGAATAAGATGATTATAATAAAATCCGACAGATTTTTTAACTTTTTAATGGGTTATAACGAGCATTTCCTTAGCTTGTTACACTTGCCCCACTTTCCCCTATTCCAGTTTTTACCAACTTCGTTGTTTATCTTTTTTCAGAGCTAATTGCCCTCTAGGGACAATCGGAAAAGCACCAACAAAATCTCAATTTATGTTTAAATTTTCAACAACGACGTTTGTATTTTGGTCAACGTTTTGTTATTTTGAAACATTTTTTAAGGTGTCTTAGTTGATAGGTTCGAGCAACTCATTGGCTCTGACTTCCCTCAAACGCGCCCATTCATCGATAGTTACACCATTATGTTTACTTACAATCTGCATTGAACAAGTTTGTCGGAAAAAGGTTGTTTCTACCTGCAAATAAAAAAGGGAGAAAACAAGTTGTTATTAATTATTTAATTATTATATTTTCCATAACAGATAATCGCGGGAACTCCACTTCACCCCCCTTCTACCTCTCTTTTGAACAAGTTAATTTCCTTTCCCCAACCACCCCACAAATGTCAGCATGACTTGCCCCCTCGTTATTAGCCCGGGGACCCCCCGTGGAGTGCGCACCCGCGAAATCGTCTTTTCTTTGCCGCCAACAATCCCACAGCAGTCAGGTGTGTCGAGATCAATCTCGACTAGCCCAGGCCAGCATAAATTATCCGTTCAACATAGGTTGGACAGTTAGAAAAAAAAAAAACACCCGGATTACGCACTCGTCTCGTCTGCTCGATCCGGTTTCAGGAAACCATGGCTCCCCCTGTTTGAGGAGGTTATGTTGCCATTATGATTGATCCTATTAAATTTTATTGGAATATTTATTGGCCTAACGAGCTCTGAAAGCTATTTTGTGATCCTTTCTCCGAGGGGGAAGCGGTTTGACGTGGAGAAGAGAGCTAAGGTATTTTTTTCTGGGATAGTCTTCAGAGCTTTAAATTTTGTTCCTTATCAACTTATTAGGACTTTCCACAATTCTTCTATCCTTGTTGTGATTTTGGCAAATTTCTTTTGTTCATATTTTTTATTTGTGTTTTCTATTAAGCTTGTGTTACTTGTATTTAAATCCAATTTTTGTTTTTTATTATATAATTTTTCTTTTTTGTTTAATTATTTTTAGGAGGTCATTTTGAGCAACTTTTGTTCTAAGAAAAAAAAATCCATGTTATACGTTTTTATTTTTTAGCATTTTTATTTCATTCAGCTTCTATTGTAACCTTTTGCCATTTGATTTTTTCTAATGTTTTTAAGTCATTTTTCATTTTTTGTTTGTTTTAACAATTTCTGCTATACTGCCCATGATCGCATAAATGTCCCATATGCATTTTCATCACTTTTGAGTTATTGATGCAGTTTTGTTCAAAATCGTGTGCTCTTTCAAAAGAGCATATAACATCCAGTACTTTGTTCTAGAAATCAAGAGGAAATCCTGTTTTTTCGTGAAAACTTAACACGTAGCCTTATGTGTGGGACAAACTTCCCTTGCGTTTTTCTCAGCTTGCTGTTTTTGCATATGGGACATTTATGTGAACATGGGCAGTATAGTCGTTTAAATTGTAGAAAACTATTTTTTAAACATAGTGTTTTACACTTTTTTGGAAGTCTCAACTCTATTTTTTCATTTTTTTAAGTTTGAGATATATTGCCTTGCAAAAAATGAAAATTAGGATAAAATAGTATTTTTGAGTGTTACTCAAAGAGCCCTCACTTTTCAATCGGCGATATTTATGAAATTCTTGTTTTTTTAGAATTTCAAAATCGATTAAAAAATACAATATAAATTATCTTGCAATATAACGCGTGATTTCAGGCAAAAACAAGCTCAAAAGTTGGCACTTTTCATTCACTTAAGCAACGAAAAAATTAATCGCCTGAAAGAAGTTTGTCAAAATCAATTTTGATAAAAAATTGACTAAAAAAATAAAAATAATAAAAATCGGAAGGCTAAAATATAATTATAATTTAAAATAGATTTGTTTTCGAAAACATTTACCAACGATTGTTAATCCTTTAGAATACATTTTTTGTGTTTTTTTTTTCAGTTAAAACTACGTCATAAATTGGATATTTAAAAAAAAAATTCTAACATCAGGTCAATGCAAGCATAATTTAATGTTTTTGTCTTCCCCCTTTTACTTTTTTAATGTATCAATAGTTTTTTAATCAAATAAAGGCTTTTTAAAAATTTAACAAATTTTAAGTTTTAGGACCACAGATCGGAATCAGACTTAAAACTTAAACAAAAAATCCATAATTTCATTGAATTTTCATTGGCATTGCAATAACTGGTATAATGTATTAAATATTTTGTGAAACTTTTTACTGAAATTTTCAAAAAAGTTTGAAAGTTAAAATTTAAATTTTGATCAATGCAGTCTTTTGACCATGTCTATACTAGGGTGGTCCTAAATTTTCTATTTATTTTTTTCAAGGCCTTTCTCCGAACTTTGATGAGATAGACCATACTTTGTTCGGCAGTTTCTTATTCTTAACAACTTTGTTGACGACACCCCATTTCTATATTTCAATATGTTCTTTCTTCACCATTTAATGTAAAAAGTTCTAGGGTCCTTAAAAAATTTATTTTTGTTCTTTAATTTTCTTGTATTTTTTTTTGCAATTTGGTGTCTTCGAGTCATATTTAGAGCAGTAAAATAAGCTTCTTTTGAAAGAACAAAGTCGCTAGCTCTTTTTGTTTAAAAGTTAGAGCGATTTTACGGTATCAAAAATGCCCTGCTAAATGTTTGTATATTTTTTGGTGGAAACAAAGAAACATTCTGTTTGTTTGATGAAAGCTCAAGACTTTATTTTATAATGATGGTAATATCTCAGCAAGGGGTTTTCGATAACTCAAAGTTGAAAAAAAAAATCTGAAGATTTCGTTTTGCATCTATAAATGAAACTCAGTAATATTTTGTAAATGAAAAAAAAAATGAAATTTGAACTTTAGGGACCCCAAAGGTCCTGCTTGTCCTGCCTGCGCAGTCTTCTTTGTTGGTCAGTATAATCAATCTGATATCAGATATTTATTTGCCCCTGTTCGCATAACTGCACCATGAGCATTTCCATCACATCAAAAAAACTAAATAAAGTTATTCGCGTAGACTTATGGGTGGGACAAATTTGCCTTGGGTTGCCAAGAACAACTGGTTCATAACTGAATCTGTTTCTAATTCATTCCGAGAAGACTCCATCACCTTTATCAGATCGCCAAATTAGACTTGGGTAATTCGAACTGCTTCCCTCCATAGTCTTTTTCCCACCATTTTTTTTTCGATCAAGGTCCACTCACCACACGCACTCCATCATTTGAACTTGACACGATCAATCAAAAAAGTTGTGATATCAATTTGTTAAAACAACAGCTCACTTTCATGAACTGGGTGGCTGGCTTGTGGCAGCACCTTAACATATGGAGCCGGGTCGCGCGGACAACATAGAAATACTAGCAAAATGTGGGAAAACGAAGAAGAAGTTGAACAAGAACAACCGATTCGGAACAATTCGTCCGACAAATTGGGGATGGGGGTTGAGGTTTGGGCAAGGTTAGGGGTCAACTATGGGATAGGGTTGTCTCGATTTTTTTTTTGTTTGAAGGAAAGAAGTGGCTTTGAAATTTTATTGAGTATAAAAAATATAAGTTAGAAACTGAAAAAATAATAATCAAGGCATCCCTAGCTGATAGGCTCAGTATGAAGTAGTAAAAAAACATGTAAATCAATACGTGCTCCATCACGTCATGCTTGTCCAGAGAGACCTATAAATGGACAACGGCCCGGCATCGAATGGACTCAACCGAAATAGGGCGCTCCAGTCAGCAACAATATTTATGCTATGTTTGGCGGCAGCGGCTTCTGACTGCCCGCTGTGAGCATTTGACCACTGGATTTGACTTCTGCTGCCCCATCACAGCTGGAGTGCTGTCCAAAGAGGGCTACCGAACAGAAAAAAAAGTTCCACTAACTAGCTCTGGTCCTGTTTGATTGACAGAGAGGAGAAGCAGAAGTTTTGCAGTGGATTAATGTGGAGAGTTGAAAGAAATTCTCAACAGTTTAAGTAATTTAGTGCCAAACTGAAATGCAAATGTCATGTCCGACTAAATTGCGAAAGAGACCCCCCTTCAATTGGTTGTAATTTGCCGCATGTCGTACAAAAATGCGTTTAGCCAATTGACAAATTGAACGATTTATCGCGTTTTAATGCAATCGAGCCACAATGTCTTTGGCGGTGTCAGACTGAGAGCAAAAAAGAATACACCCCGACACTTAAAGTGTGGATTGAAAAATGACCGACCCCCATCGGAGTGTGGCCGGCCCAGCGGGGCACGAACAACCGGGGTCTGATCGCAATCTAATTAGGACAAATTAGAAATTTATTGGTGAATTTAATTTGTGCCGTGTTGAACGCGTGTTGAACGCTTGTTGGGTTTAAAGAGGAACGTTCTGGGCGGGGTTATTGGTGGAAGTTGAAAGAATTCTGTTTAAGTTTATTTCACTCGGAACGCGGACTTGGATTTGAACTTGACATGGATTTAACTTGAACATGATGCAATCTTGACTAAACTTTGGTTCTGACTTCGATTCCAACACTGATTCGGACTCTGTCTCTGGCTCTGTTTCTGACTTCGACTCTGACTCTGACTCTGACTCTGACTCTGACTCTGACTCTGACTCTGACTCTGACTCTGATTTTGTTTCTGACTCTGACTTTGACTCTGACTCTGACTCTGACTCTGACTCTGACTCTGACTCTGACTCTGACTCTGACTCTGACTCTGACTCTGACTCTGACTCTGACTCTGACTCTGACTCTGACTCTGACTCTGACTCTGACTCTGACTCTGACTCTGACTCTGACTCTGACTCTGACTCTGACTCTGACTCTGACTCTGACTCTGACTCTGACTCTGACTCTGACTCTGACTCTGACTCTGACTCTGACTCTTACTCTGACTCTGACTCTGACTCTGACTCTGACTCTGACTCTGACTCTGACTCTGACTCTGACTCTGACTCTGACTCTGACTCTGACTCTGACTCTGACTCTGACTCTGACTCTGACTCTGACTCTGACTCTGACTCTGACTCTGACTCTGACTCTGACTCTGACTCTGACTCTGACTCTGACTCTGACTCTGACTCTGACTCTGACTCTGACTCTGACTCTGACGCTGACTCTGACTCTGACTCTGACTCTGACTCTGATTCTGACTCTGACTCTGACTCTGACTCTGACTCTGATTTTAGTTCTGACACTTTTCCTGCAAATAATATAGATTGATTTCATCACAAATTTGCTCTAAACACAAACACCACAAAGCATGCCAACAGACCTTCGCAATCAATCAATCTATATTGAATCTCTGACGATGCAAACCAATGCATCTCTTCGCCATCACACATCCCGGGTGATAAATTTAGCATCAAACAGTCCCACTACCTTCTGCAGCTCGACTCTCACTCTCTTCGGAGCAATTCACTAACCATGTTCCGCCGAAGACCCCACTCGCTGACCTGCTCCTATTCCTTACAGCCGCGCGTAAACATTGCTCACATCACAAGCAAAATCAACCAGTTCAAAGTCTCGGCAAACAATCGTAATTGCCAGTTCTACGCGGAGTGCGGTATTCGGTGTAAATAGTTGCGCCACAGACAAGGGGACGGGGCGGTCATGTCTTGGTTGTGTCTCAGAGGCAGAGAAAAAAATCCAATCATAGTCAGAGTTAGAATTAGAGTCACAATCAGAGTCACAGACAAATTCAGTATCGGATTCAGAGTGTAAGCAAGAGTCAGAATCAGAGTCAGAGTCAAATTCAAACTTAAAAGCAAAGTCAGTTCGTGTCAGAGTCAGAGTCAGGGCCAGAGTCTAAGCAAGAGTCAGAGTCAGTGTCAAATTCAGAGTCAGGATCAGACTCAGAGTCGGAGTCAGAGTCGGAGTCAGAGTCAAAATCAAAATTTCGGTCAAAGCCACAGTTAACCTCAGAGTCAGCGTCGGAGTCAGAGTAAGAATCAGAGTCGGAGTCAAAATCATAATCAAAATCAGAGTCAGAATCAAAATCAGAGTCAGAGTTGAAATTAGATTCAGAATCAAAATCAGAATCAAAATCAGAATCAAAATCAGAATCAAAATCAGAATTAAAATCAGAGTCAGAATCAAAATCAGAATCAAAATCAGAATCAAAATCAGAATCAAAATCAGAATCAAAATCAGAATCAAAATTATAATCAAAATCAGAATCAAAATCAGAATCAAAATCAGAATCAAAATCAGAATCAAAATCAGAATCAAAATCAGAATCAAAATCAGAATCAAAATCAGAATCAAAATCAGAATCAAAATCAGAATCAAAATCAGAATTAAAATCAGAGTCAGAATCAAAATCAGAATCAAAATCAGAATCAAAATCAGAATCAAAATCAGAATCAAAATCAGAATCAAAATCAGAATCAAAATCAGAATCAAAATCAGAATCAAAATCAGAATCAAAATCAGAATCAAAATCAGAATCAAAATCAGAATCAAAATCAGAATCAAAATCAGAATCAAAATCAGAATCAAAATCAGAATCAGAATCAAAATCAGAATCAAAATCAGAATCAAAATCAGAATCAAAATCAGAATCAAAATCAGAATCAAAATCAGAATCAAAATCAGAATCAAAATCAGAATCAAAATCAGAATCAAAATCAGAATCAAAATCAGAATCAGAATCAAAATCAGAATCAAAATCAGAATCAAAATCAGAATCAAAATCAGAATCAAAATCAGAATCAGAATCAAAATCAGAATCAGAATCAGAATCAGAATCAAAATCAGAATCAAAATCAGAATCAAAATCAGAATCAAAATCAGAATCAAAATCAGAATCAAAATCAGAGTCAAAATCAGAATCAAAATCAGAATCAGAATCAAAATCAGAATCAAAATCAGAGTCAAAATCAGTTCGTGTCAGAGTCAGGGCCAGAGTCTAAGCAAGAGTCAGAATCATTGTCAAATTCAAATTCTGAGTCAGACTCAGAGTCGGAGTCAGAGTCGGAGTCAAAGTAAAAGTCAGAGTCAAAATCAAAATTTCGGTCAAAGCCAAAGTCATCATCAGAGTCAGCGTCGGAGTCAGAGTCAGAATCAAAATCAGAGTCGGAATCAAAATCAGAATCAAAATCAGAGTCAGAATCAAAGACAGAGTCAGAATCAAAATCAGAGTCAGAGTCTAAATTAGAGTCAGAATCCAAGTTAAAGTCAGATTCAAGGACGGAGTCAGAACCTAAATCAAAGTCAGAGTCAAAATTAGAGTCAGAGTCAAGGACAGATTCAGAGTCGGAGTTAGAATAAGAGTAAGAATCAGAGTCAGAGTAAGAGTCAAAATCAGTGTCAGAATCAGAGTCAAAATCAAAATCAGAGTCATAATCAGATTAAAAGTAAAGATCAGTGCCAGAGTCAGATCAAAATCAAAGTCTGAGTCAAATCTATAGTCATAGTCAAGGTAAGAGTTAGAGTCAAAGTCAAATTTAATGTTAGAGTTAGGGTCAGAGTCAGAATCATAATCACAGTCAAAGTAAAGGTCGAAGGAAATGAATTCAAAATTAAAATCAGAGCCTGAGTCAGTGTAAGAATCAGAGTCAGAGTCAAAGTCAGAGTCAAAGTCAAGGTCAAAGTCATAGTCAAAGTCAGAGTCAAAGTCAGAGTCAAAGTCAGAGTCAAAGTCAGAGTCAAAGTCAGAATCAAAGTCAGAGTCAAAGTCAGAATCAGAGTCAGATTCAGAGTCAGAGTCAGAGTCAGAGTCAGAGTCGGAGTCAGAATCAAATAAAAAAAGACAGAGTCAGACTAAAAATCAGAGTCAGAGTCATAATTTAAGTCAGAATCAAGGTCAGAGTTAGAGTCAAAGTCAAATTCAATGTTAGAGTTAGGGTCAGAGTCAGAATCATAATCAGAGTCAAAGTTAAGGTCAGAAGAGTCTGTTAAGAGTCTGAGTCAGAGTCAAAGTCAGAATTAGAGTCAGAAATAAGAGTCAGAATCAAAATCAGAGTCATAGCCAAAGTCAAACTAAATGTTTAAGTTAGGGTCGGAGTCATAATCAGAGTCAAAGTAAAGGTCATAATCAGAGTCAGAATGAAGTCATAATTAGAATCAAAGTATGAGTCAGAATCAGAGTTGATGTCAGACTCATAGTTAGAGTCAGAGTCAATTCAAAATCAAAATCAGAGTCAGAGTCAAGGTCAGAATTAGTGTCTGAGTCAGATTCAAAGCAAGAGTCAAAATCAGAGTCATAGTCAATTTAAAAATTAGAGTCTGAGTCATAATTAGAGTCAAAGTAATGGTTGGAGTCAGAATCAAAATCAGAGTCAGAATTAAAATCTGAGCAAGAGTCAGAATCAGACTCAGATTCAAGTTCAGAGTCTAAAATAAAGCAAAGTCAAAGTCAGGTCCCAGTCCAAATCAACTTTGAGAAAGAATTCAGCTCATGAAATCTGTTTGTCTATGATCCCACAAACTTTGGACGCTCGAAGTCCAACATCTACCCGCGAGAGCTTGCAACGTCTCACCCGTGCGTCCGTAATTGGGCTGGCAAATATGCGAGAAGGGTTAATAGTCTTGGCTCCATTCCAAGCTATGCACTTCCGTTTGTTCGCAGGGATTCGTCCGCCGACGTATAGACTAAACAATTGCACTCTCTTCAAGAAGTCGTCTTCATCGACGGTGATTCCGGCAGCAGTAGCGTAATTTATGACCTATTGAAATAGAAATTTGCGAATTCCTTCGGCGTCATTCGCTGCGAACTTCTTCTCAGTGTTTTAAAGCTAATTGAGTTGACTGACACGCAAGCGGGAGGTTGATCTTTTCGGAATTCTCTAATAACGACATAAATCAGTGTGCAGTTGTATTGTTCACGCCTCAGTGGCCGACTGTCGCGATAAATCAGCGATTGGTAGCGACTAGAGCGATCAAATAATGATGATTTATTGACTGACTGGTTGGTGGTTGCAGTGGTTTGTTCTGCCGAATGGTGGGATGTTTCAGAAGTGGAGATTCGCTTGAGGACAATTCTAAGGGGGAGTTGGAGTGAAACAGCTCTTTTTGAAATCTATTATGTTTTGGTCTACTTCAATAGTAATGGTACGGTATGTCCAGACATCCTTCTTCCCCTGAAGATTCTGTGAAATCGACCCGTTCACAGAATCCACTGTGACGCTAAAATAACGCAGTAGGCCTGGCCGTAATCTAACGTAATCATAAAATATTCAATTTAGTCAAGTCGACCCCACTTCACCCCGCTCTCCAGCCCAATCACAAAGCCATCGTTTATCACATTATTGTCATCGAGTTGCCCTGCTCTGATTATATCGATTAGTCTCCGAACTAAGTGCTCTGCACATCTCGGCTCTCCGAAGGGCTTGCTGAACCGGGCTTCCGGAGACAACCCCGGTAGACTGAGGCTGAGAGAGCGGAGGATGCGTTCTGCTTAATCGAGTGGAAAGTGTTTCCGAGCGGGCTTTCATCACAGTTAATTAGCTATCATTTTCATCCGATTAGCGCGCAATTGTTGGTGTGTTTGTATGTGTGTTCGTGTCTGGGTTACCCGTCAGTATGTCTACGTTATTGTGTTTGTGCAAACTTGTGAAATTGTGTCATTGGAGGCGTGTTACCCGTGTCAGACACTTTCCCATGTCTTTTGCCAGTTTGTGCATTGAAACATGTTATGATAGCTTAGAGTGAGGTATTAAATTTCACGATCAATATTGATTCCACTGAGTTAGTTCAAATATTTTAGAGCACCTAGCTGTCCAGCTGTATAGAAATAAGGGCGCTAATCTTCTTACATAAATTTCCTCCCTGACAAAACCTTATTTGCCAAAACCTTCGTAAAGAAAACAAACTTTTACCAATTAGTGTACGCGACACAGTCCTACGACGCTTCCTCCTCCACCAATACAAACAAAACTCCACCCGCCTACTGTGCCTACTTCTCTTGGTCAGTGTGTCACGTGCGGCTCGAGAAGTGACAGTGCAACCAGCAGCGGAAAGAGAGAAAGAGCAAATATTGACGATGCACTCGGGAGCGTGCGCAAGCGGCTTCTTTGCACTCTCCTCTCTCCCTCTCTGGTTTTCTTTTGACAGATTGGCTTATGTCAGCACGCGCGTTGGTTGGCTTGCTTTTAACCCGCATTTTGTGATCAATCATCGGCGGTTCCGTGAGATTCATCATTTTTTCTTTCTTCGAGCTTCAATCTCCCACCCGAAACCTGGCAGTTATTCTTTCTGTTTGGGATTAAAGCGTGGCAAATTGATTAGTAAACATTTGATTCACCCCCGTGATCTTTTTTGGAGCTTTTTTTTCTCTTTGCGTCGTGCAGTCTTGTTTACCTTCGATTAGTGCAAGATTTGGGCAATTGTTGCACAAGTTTTTTTTTTTTATTTTGCTTTTCAATTCACTTTAAAACTATCGATAAAAGATGAAACTGAGCGTCAAAGGTTTTCAGGAGAATATTGTGCAATCAAGTAAAATTTGGCATGATAATTTTTCAGTTAATTTTTAAAAAATGAGAAAAATGTTAAAATGATTTTTATGTTTTTAGAAAAATGTATAGTTTTTAGCTCAGCACAGGTTTTTCAAGGTTTATTGAAATGTTTGGAATTAAAAAAATTGCATAAAAAAATATATTGCAAAATGATTCATTTATTTAATTGTTGAATTATTCTCTGATTAGAAATCTTTTCTTTTTGTGAAAAAGTAAACAAAGTTTTGACACTTTTGTAAAAATTGAAAAAAAAAGTTAAATCAAAACAAGAAAATAAGAAATGTATTTTGCCACCGTGTTTGTTAAAAAAGTATTCTGTTAAAAAAAGATATTTCATGTTTTTAAATTGAATATTTGAATCGCATAGAAATTTGATTGATTTTCTTTAGTGAAATATTTGCATTTTATTTTCAACCGAATTAAAAATTTGGATCTTTATTTGTTGTATTTTTTTTTCGAACGGAGTTAGTTCAAAATAAAATTGTTGTACTTTACGAACCTTGCAACAGAATTAAAAATATTTTCAATTTCAAAGGCATTTTCAGTAGAACGTTTATAGTATGTTGCTATAAAAATGTCAAGCTTTAGTTAGATTTTTTTTTCAATTAATTAATTTATATATTTATTTTTTTATATACTCAATATTTCAAAGTCAAAATTGTTACCATTTGGAGCTCATCGCGTAATTAAGCGGAAAAACTTTCTCGAAGAACTATAATTTCGTCTCAGACACATATTATCATTACAAAATTTAGTGTTATATTTTATTTTTATATTTGTTTATATTAAGATGAAATTCCTTGAAAAAAAATTAAAACGTTCAAAATCTGGATTAAAACCAGCCTTGGAAACAATTTTCATCAAACTTGGACAATTTCATGATTTTTTTTATTTGTTTTTTTATTTTATTTTTTTTTGATGATTTGGCTAAATTTTTTGAGGCCTCTAAAAGGGGAGTTTTGTATTATTGGTTCGTCGATGCAAGTCTTCATTGAATTTTGATAGCTACCAGTACAAACATTATATGTAAATATAAACAAAAATTGAGAGGATCTTTGGAGAGGAATTTTGTGGCCGTTTCACAAATTTTGATAGCTTTCAGTACAAACATTATGTAAATATTTAAAAAATTTAAGAGGATCTTTGGAGAGGAATTTTGTGGCCGTTTCACAAAAATGTCCTTCTTAAAAAAATCATGTTTTTTTAATATTGTAAATGTTGCCTTTTAAAATATAAAAAAATATATTTAAAAGTGATATTTTTCGAAAGTATTTTTTCGTTTTTTTCTTTTATGTATCGCTAAAACAATAAAAAAAAAATGGTAAAACATAGATAATATTTTATATCCAAAAATAGTCATCTATTCTTCAAATTCTTTGAAAATCGGACAGAAAGATGCTAAGATAGAAAATTGAAAAGAATTTACATAGAAAAAAATATTACAGTTGTTTTTTAGATAGCCTTAATTTTGAAACTAGCGACTATTTTGAATGTATCGTAATATCTACCTTACGAAAAAATACAAAAGTATTAAAATCAGGCCAAATATTTCAAAAGGACAATTTTTTTATTTTTTAGAAATCATCAAATGTAAGGCTTGATTTTTAAACTTATAAATATTCAATAGTTTTATCATGATTTTAAGGTTTCTACATTCAACCACATTTTCGCTTATAAATATTTTTGAAAAGTGTGCAATAATTTCCAAATTTACTCCCCGAATCTGCTAGCCTCAGCCAACAATCTGAAGGTCGCATTTCCAAACCCCACTGATGAGGACCACCAAAATGACAAATTCCAAGTCGCCAGTACCTTTCACGGTGGCTTCCCTCCCCCTGTCCAAATACCTTTATTAATTAACTTCTTTTATCTTGTTGGTGGTCTTGGTTGCGCTTGATTTGAGGAGCTACCAAAGAAATTACCCCTTCGGAAGCCACCCGGAAGTGTTTACCTTACTAATTGTGACTTCACTTTTATCTTCTTTTCTCTTTTTTTTCAGATCGAATCGGTGGACCTGGCGCTCGAACTGCTCGACAACTATGACGTGCGCGGGCACAAGATTCGGGTGCAGCGGGCCGAGTTCCAGCTCAAGGGCGAGTACAACCCGTCGCTCAAACCGAAGATCAAGAAGAAGGAAAAAGAGAAGATGAAGAAGATGCAGGAGGCGTGAGTGTTGCGATTGATTTTTAGTTTTTTAATTTAATTGACTTTAAGGAAAATTTCTACAACTTTTAACATCAACTTTGTAAAACTTTCAAGCGCTCTCGTGTGACATGACAGGTCCCCTCACTGGAGCTTTGATCACGACGACGACACGTTAATTAACGCCGCCGCCGTTGCGTTGTTATTGCATGGGTATTGCTTTTGTTGTTAATTTGAGTTGAGTTGTCTTGAGTTGAGCGTTGAGCTGGTAATAAGTCGTGTCTTGTTGTACTTGCGGTTGTTGGCAGCGCGGCGGTTGACGTTTCCGAGGTGTTTGTTGGTGCGCGAAAGTATGTGACAAGACGGTAATTTGATGGGTGCCGCGCGTAAAGCCTCCGGGGAGGGGGGTTCATGGGTGTCCCGTTAAATTACCTGAAAGAAGAAATAAAAAAATAAAGGATGAAAAAAGTTGAAAAAAATGCCATTTTAAATGTTATTTAAAAAATAGTTGTTAATTGAGTTTTTCTCCGTTTATTGAGCTTTAGGTTTTTTTTTAATGCTGAGAATAACTTTATTTTGTGATTATGCTTACGGTGAATATAACTTATCAAAATTTAATTTATTTAATATAACTTATCAAAATTTAATTTGGTAGAAAATACCATTTTTAAATAGTTGATTGGCTCAAAATTTCAGAGGGCAAATCAAAATGTTTTATATGTTTTAGGGGACTAAAAAAGACATGTTTTGAGCAATAGTACATGATGTTGCCAAATCTGGTTAGGGACCATCCATAAACCATGTGGACACTTTTTTGAAATTTGAGAAGATATATTTTTTTGAAATAATAGTGTTTTTTTTAATGTCAGAGAAGGTGAAATTTTTGAATCATTTTAAAAACAGAATCGAATTGCAATCAAAAAGTTTAATAAAATGTACGGTTGTCAAGTTAAAGCCACTATTGCATGTATTTTCAATTATTTTTATTTTATTTTTTCAATTTAAAAACCACTTCAAAAACAAAAAATCATAAAGATTTTATATTTGAACAGTGAAAATCGAAACAATAGTTTACGAGATATCGACAGTTGAAATTTCATTCGTTTTCTTTGTGAGCCTGTATCTCAAGCAGGTATTAAACTATGACGAACAAACAAACAGGCTGCTTCAGAAACTATTTGTCCATTTTTTTATGTCTAAAAGAGTAGATTGCAAGATTTTATCTCAACTTTTCAAAAATGTTTTTTCAGGGGTGGCTTTCCTTCATAAAGTATTTAAAAAAAAAAGAAAAATGTTAAAATTTCAAAAAATATAGCCTCAAAGTGACTATAACTTCAAAACGATGCCAAATTTGATTCAGCCTTTCAAAATATTTTTTTAAATTTCATATTTTTTGATCTTATTTTCGATAATTTTCAATTTTATCATTTTTTCAAAAATGCATATTACTGGTACCAGATTTGCACAATCACCATCATGCACTATGGTTCAAAAGATGTTTTTTTTATGCCCATAGAACAAATCAAGATATTTCGAAAATAAAAAAATAATTATTATGGGAATTCAACTATTAGTGAAACAAAGATAAATAAATAAATGTTTTTGTAGCTATTTGTTTCTGAATAGCCTGAATAATTATAATTTGGCTTAGTGATTTTTCACTTTCAAAAATTGTAACTTTCACGGAGACCATAATTCTAAAACTCCAAGATTCACGGAACTTGAAAAATGTTAAAATCTACCTTTAAATCTTAAATTTAGATTACAGAAATATTTTTTTAATATTAAATTTTCTAGCAGTCTTCAATTTATAACTAACTTAAATTTTCTGAACCAATTGGTGTAAAATCTTTTCTAAATTTTTATGTTATTTTTAGTCACGTAAGATTTTACATGGCGTATTCTACAGAATAAAACTAAAGCGAATGTTGAGAGTGAATTATAAAAAATTGAATACATTGAACTTGTAAAAATAAACTTTTACCAAAACATGCCATTTTTATCAAAGAAAATCATCAAATTTTCAAAATCAAAAAACACAGGATCTAGAAAAAATGGCATTAAAAATAATTTTATAAATAAAAAATAAAAATATTTTATCTTGAAAACTTAAGTTGAAATATTTTCACTTATTTTGTAATTTTGAAAAGGTTAGGTAAAAAACTTTATTTTTTTACTTGCAAAACTATTGTTAGGAATTTCTTTGCGCACTTTCAACTGAGTTTTTTCACTCCATTTCAGTAAAAAATCATCTTTCTGGGGCTGTTATTGCACGTCGAAATGATGATATGCCAACATTAGGTGTCCGATGAGATAACATACTGTTCCCCTATCACAATTTTCACTGAATAGTAATGTTATTTACCTTAAAAGGCGTTGTGGATTAAATAATTGTTAAATCTTGTTATTTTATACTGATAAATGAAAATTATTATATTTGATAAATTTCACGGGAGGAATTCACGGAAACTTACAAATTTCACGATATTTACGCTAAACGCTAAATCGTGAAAATCTCATCGGGTGCACAGCTAAGAAGGAAGTTGTTGTATTCTTATTCCAAAATTGTCAAACTTACGGACCCAATCCTGCAATAAGGGGATTGTAAAATTAATCAAACTTTGTTGTAAATTACTTTGTGGACAGTACTTTAGGGGATGAATAAAAAAAATATATCGATAGTACCTGTAGTTTTGAAGATACTAAAATGTATGTAACAAAAATCTGGGTGCTCTGGTTGATGTGCACCGTTAAGATAAACATTTTCATATATTCGCATACCCATTTTGTATGACCGAGACTTGTATGAAAAACAAATGACGAAAAATTGCTTTTGTTGGCATAGTAAATGTATAGACAAGGTTTCATTCATAAAAAGAAAAAATATAAATTTGAAATTTTTAAATAATGAATTCAAAATTTCTTACATTGTCTCAGTTTGATTGAAAATGACTAAAAAATATATTTTTAAAAGTGAAAACAAAAAAAAATATTAGTAAAAAAAGGAAAATGCCTGGATTCAATTTTATTAGACGTTTTCGTCCTTCAGGGACGAAAGAATTTCAGATTTCACACTAAATTTTCAAAGCTTAAAAGGCATAATGCTTAAGTCACAATCTGCTCTGTTCTGAAAAAGCTACAAATTGTTACTGTTGATTGAAAATACAAAAATCAACAATATAAATTTATTTTTTCAAATTGCTTTCTATTTTTTGAATGAAAATCATTTTTCAAGTAATATTTTTTGCCCCTTAGATTTACTGAAAAAAATAAAAAAAACTTAGCACATTCATAATTGTGCACAGCAAAAAAAAGTGTAAATTTGGAGGGTTTAATTTTAGAAGGTTGAATATTACCTCTTCTTAGATGTAATTTTACCTCAATTGAGACTGAAAATGCGACATTACACCAGAATTGTGGTAAAATTACACATTTTCAGAAGTAAAATTACACATTTTTTCTGACATAAAAGATGTACTCCTTTCCAGATGTAATATTACCATGATTTTTTTTCTGTGTATCTACGCTATACAAAAATTGTAATGCTTGGAAATTACCTGTTTTTGGATGTAGTTTTACATTAAAAATTCCTGACAAATAGATTTTTCATTCATTATTTCTTTATTTTTTCCAGGAATGAATTGTGTCTTAAAGATAACTTTGAACAACTGCACTTATACAAACTAATTTAAAGAAAGTTTTGTTTAATGCTTTCTAACAAAAATGTTTTTTTTAATTCATCAAGTGTGACAAAAAAATCAGACCGTAATTTCACTTTTATTCATTACTGGTCACGACAGAATAACTGCAGCAACTTCTTGACATTATAAAAATGTGAGATTCTATGAATTTTTATCAAAAATAATGCTTTTCAGAAGGTTTTTTTTTAATGATTTGTCAGTAGGTAATCTGGAAGATTATTTGAATAATTTATCAAAATTTTATTAAAATGAACTTTTTGGAATTTATTCATTTGAGTCAACTGAGCATAAAAAATAACAAACATTCATTATTACGCCCTTTTAAAATGTTAGTCTTGATTTGAAAATTTGGAAACATTGTTTTCGAAAAGATCGGAAAATTTCACAAATATTTCATATTTTAACATTGAAAATCGGACCATTAGTTGCTGAGATATCGACATTGAAAAATGGTGGGCTGTTTGGGTGAGACTTAGAAAACATCAATTTTCCTGTTTTTAAACCTTTGCATTGCAATATCTCAGCAACTAAAGGTGGTATCAACAAAGTCCGAAGAAGCAAAATACAGAGAATTTTCTCAGCTTTTCAAAAATATTTTTTTTCAAAAGTGGGCAAACATGTGCACTAATTAAAAAAAAAATGAAAAACTGCGACTATTTTCAAAAAAAGTTACCTAAATATGGATTTAACTTGAAAACGGTGCACTTTATCAAAATTTCAGTAAAGTACTTTTTGATTGCAAATTTGATTTTACATCGAAAAATGAAGTTGAAAAATTTTTGCGACCAAAATTTCGATTTTTTGAAAAAAACAGTATTGATTCAAAAATTCATAACTCGCTCAATGATTTTTTGCACGACCTGGAAATGTCTGAAAAGTTGGCATTTTATGTCCTCTAAAACATTTCAAAAAATTAAAAAAATTTAAAATAGTGTTTTTTTTTGCAAATTGAGTAGTGATAAAAAGTTAAATAAAAAATCACCAATTTTTTTTGCCGTGTATCATTTTTTTTCAGTGTAGTTCTTCCATACCTACAACTTTGCAGAAGACACCAAATCGATCAAAAAATTCCTTCAAAAGATAAAGATTTTTGAATTTTTATACATCATTTTTGTATGGACAGCTGCCAAATTTGTATGGAAAATTATATGGACAAACTAATGATGCAAAATGGCTTCTTTGGGCATACCGAAGGCACCAAAAAAGTTTCAGTCGGATTAAAAAATACAAAAAAAATCGAATGACCGAAATCCTAGAGAACTGCTCAATTGTTATTAAATAAAGTAAGAGATAGTTTAAAATTTCATCCTTTTCAGAGAATTTGCTAACCCTTGATTATAAATTCTAAAACACCGCTAATGCCTCGCTGCAAAGTGCTGCAAAACCGCTAACCAACCGCTTAATCCCAATCAACTACCGCTGCTCCAACAAACCCTCGAACACCGCTCTTATATCGTCTCTCTAATGGTGCTCAGAAATAGTGGCATAAATGATACCTTGTTCTTGTTCGAGCTGCCAATACTGTTTCTTTTTTTCCTCCCTCGGGAACACTGAACACTAAACACCAATATCGCCAATAAACTCAGCCCGGCGTGACTTCAATTACCTGGCCCGAGGTTTCTCCAACTCCCGGGCGTCAGATACAGATACGTATAGACACTTTCAATTCACACCTTTGGGCTGCTGTTGAACAGAGTTTTGCGCAACTTGACTCCACCGAAGCGTTCATGTGCCCTCTAGGGTGCTGATGATGATGCTTCAAAGTGGCAGATCTTGGCTTCCAATGAGGTGGCTTCGAGGTGCGCTTGAAGTGGAGAACAATTCAACCAAAACGAGCAGAAATAGGAAATATTGTTGGAGTTAACTATCCTCCCACTTAACATACTTTGGAGTGCCACGCTGTTGAGTTTTGTTAATTTCAGTGATAAACTTTGAATCTTTTATTTTTACTTTTAATATCGATTTTCTTAAAATCCCACAGGCTGTTCGACTGGCGGCCGGAGAAGATGCGCGGCGAGCGGTCCAAGCACGAGCGCATCGTCATCGTGAAGAACCTGTTCGAGCCGGAGCTGTTCGACCGGGAGGTGCACCTGCTGCTGGAGTACCAGAACGATCTGCGCGAGGAGTGCAACAAGTGCGGAACGTGCCGGCGCGTGCTGGTGTTTGACCGCCACCCGGAGGGTGTGGCCCAGGTCACGATGAGCGACCCCGAGGAGGCGGACCTGGTGGTGAAGCTGCTGCACGGGCGGTTCTTCGGCAAGCGGAAGCTGACGGCGGAGATTTGGGACGGGCGGACCAAGTACAGGTGAGAGGGAGGGATTGGAAGTTGGGATCCTGGAGTTTGTTTTTTTAAGGTTTTTAAGGGTTTTTTAGGTCCAAACAACCATTTTTTTTTATTTTGGATGTTTTTTAATTCTCCTGACCCATGGCGGCTTCAAAAACACTCAAAAAGCAAAAAAAAAAAAATATGAAAAGTTGGTTTATTAGTCCTTGAATATTAAACTAGAAATTAACTCTTGTTTTATTTTTTTTCAATTCAATTCAATTCGGTTTTATTGGTGAATTATCAATATACAATAAGTTCTTTTGAAATACATAACAGAGTTTTGGAGTTCCTTTCAGCTGTGTGTTACATCATAATCCTTGTTTTATTTTCTTTTGAGGATTAAAACTCAAACACAAAATCAAACGCATTCAAAGTTGAATTGAGTTTGCTGTGTGATGTTCGAAATTTTTATTCTTTCAATTTACCATCATATTTTTTTCGAAATCTTTTTGTTATTTATTTAACTTTTTAATTAAACGGGCTAATTAAAGATTCTGCTAGTCTAAAGGTTTTTTTAAGAACATGAATGAACCGTGAGGTGACTGTACTGCTCATGTTCGCATAAATGTCCCATTTACAAAAACAACAAGCCGAGAAAAACGCAAGGCAAGTTCGTCGCACACATAAGGCTACGTGTTAAGTATTCGCGAAAATACTAGGTTTCTTCAATATGTCTAAAATTAAGGTAACGGATATTTTTGTGTTTTTTTTTCTTAAAGTGAATCAAACTGCATCAACAACTCAAAAGTGATGAAAATGCATATTGGACATTTATGTGAATACATTTCTATCGTTGGATTTATTTTAAATTTGAAGTGTAATCATCATCAATGTTCGAATTTTTTACAGGAACTAATGAAAAAAAGTTTAGATATTTAACTGAAACCTAAAACAAAAGCATTTCAAATTTCAGTAAAACTCAGCGCAATCATTTAGTTTTTCATCAGAAAATTGATGTGAAGCATTGTTGTCAACTTGTTGAAGAGAGTATCCGAATACTTCAATTCATAAGAGAGTTATATCGGTTTGAGTGATCAAAATGTCGCCAATTTCCAAAATACTAACTTAAATATTTACTGATATTAATTCTGTCTGGCATAAACTGTTGATCATTTCCAAATCAGCAAAATAAGATGTTCAAAAATAAAATGAAATATTTAGTCGCAAAAAAGCATATTCAATTTTGGGTTTTGGTATTTATTCTGACTTTTTTTATCACCGAAAGTTGAATTCCCAAAACATGTCTGTTTTTAGTTTTGGATTTTTTTTGTAATATGAAGAAAATTGAAGGAAATTGCCCAGCTATTCAAAAATAACGTCATGATTCGAAACCCGGACACTTAGTAGCATATCATTTATGTTATAGCTGGCAAAAAATCATGTAATAAGTTGGAAATGTAGAAATATCATCAGGATGTAGTATAAACAGTCAGTTTCAAGAAAATGCATGCAAAATATGTCTTTTCTAACAATTTTTCATCAGAATTTGAAAATTAAAATGACTTGTTGTGCTTCGAATTCCGGACACTGATAAAAGCTGATTCGAAATCCGGACACTTTTGCTTCGAATTCCGGACACTCGATTTTACTTATGAATCGCACAAATTTGGACTGAAATGTTAGTGAAAGACATTTTTTAGGTCTCAAATAAGCTGTTGACATCAAAACAACCGATAGTTTATATAAAAATTTGCTAGAATTTAAGGAAATCGAAACCATAAATTTCAGCTTTGCCTTCCCGGTGCTTCGAACGCCTATGAATTATTTCAAGTGAAATGTTTCACATTTTTGGTAAACTTATAATTTTATTGTATTTAATTGTTTTGGCATTAACTACAGCGTTCAAACAAACTTTAAATAAAAGTTGATTTTGAAATTCATCAAATAACACAGTTTTGACATTCATAATGCGAACTCATATCGAAATAATTGATAAAACAAGATGAAGTGTCCGGGTTTCGAAGCGTCCGGGAATTCGAATCATGACGTAAGATTTGCCCTGCTTTGTTTTTGTTTTATTTGGAAACGTGAACATTTCTAAGAAAATTAACTTTAACAATGCCTTTAACTTAAAAGAGCATCTTTTGAGTTTAGGATGACGAACACATTGTCAAACAAATCCCAAAACTAATTTTCAGGTACAAAATCATAATTGCAATCGAAAATGACTTAATTATTTTTATTATGAAGTTTTCAAGTGATAGGCATTTTCATTTAACTTTTTGTGAAAAATGTTCAGTTTTTTTGAGCAATTTTCAAATACTTTATACCTCCCTTGCAAAAAATATTGTCATAACCTGATAATATTTCCTACAATTTTTCTTTTTTGACTTTGTAGATTAGACTGCTGGTTATGATTCAAGTAAAATTTTTATGAAAAATTATGTTTTTCCAGTATCGAGCTCTAATTTTTCAACTCGCAATATCTCGGAAACGATCGGGTCGATTTTCAATGTTAAAAATGAAATTTTTCTGCTATTTTCATTAAAAATACATTTGAAATTTTAGGATAAAGAGCATCCTTTTGAAAGGGCTATAACAATAAGTTTTTAAATATGTTTTATCAACTGAAAATTTCACATTTCGTAATTTTTACATTGAAAATCGATCTAATAGTTTTCGAGATATTGAGAGCTGAAAAATGAAGGCTAAACTGAAGGACATTGAGAAAAAACATTTTTTTTTAAATAAAAAAAGAATGTTGCAGGAAATTTTCATAAATATTTATTGCAAGGTTGCTTTTAATTAAAAACAAAAACATTTTTCGACAAACTATACCAATAAAATGTCTTTAGCTTGAAAACAGTGCATTTTATCAAAACAATTGTGTGTTTGCAAATAAAAATAGTTTATGACATTTAGTTTAGCAATATTTTCGAATTTTTCTTTACATCTCTTTTTTTTTGTCAAATGTTGAAAACTTATTTTTTAAATCCATTAATTTTGAAACATTCACCAAATGTTGAGCAAAAATATTCGATTTTGCAATTTTGACGCACATCTAAATTAATTTGAATGTTCAAGAGCCAAGATAGCACAACCAAGAAAAAAATCTGAAACACTATTGATCGTACGTTTCAACAATTTAGTACTACGGTTATGGAAAAAAAAAGTTTGTTTGTAAAGTATTTAAAATGTTAAAATTAAAAAATTATATAATAGATGTTAAATTGTAGGTCAATTTTGATAAAGTGCACCGTTTTTGAGAAATGGCTGTATTTTTGTGAAAATATTCATTAATATTGTCTTTTTTAATTTCAAAAAATTGTGCCCACCCTTTTTGATCTTTGATAAAAAAAGCACATTCGTAAAGCTGAGAAAATTCTCTTAAAATTTGCTCTTTTGGACATTGTTGATCTGATCTTGGTTGCTGAGACATGGCCTTGCAAAGAAAGTTACCAAAAAAAAAATGCATTAAATAGGGCCAAATAGTATGATCTATGAATGTAACTCGTGAGTTTATAACCCGAGCATGGGTAAATAACAAGGGAAATGCGTAATAATACCTTTCTCTGGTATCAATACCAAATTTTGGTATTCCTGGACCCTTTAAAATTTGTCTTAAGGATTATGCAAGAGCAAAATGTGGTATCATACCAATTTAAGGTATTGTTTTGATATTGCAAAATTGCAGAATTTGTCAATGGTCGAACACCACATTTTGGTATTCTTTTAGTGACTTGAAATTGTGGAAAATTTTCTAAGTCAGGATGGCACATTTTGGTATTCTTTTGGTATTACAGTGTTTTATCAAATTCCTCTGAAACTATGGGAAAATTTTGACCAATTTTGACAAAATAATTAATTTTGCGCTAAAATGATGTCTCAAAGCGAATGCTTTCATTGAAAACCGGAAATTTCAAACTTGATTTTAAACATTTTTGATATACCCCCTAAAGAAATGACTTGACATTGTGGAAAAATTTCTAAGTCAGGATGCCACATTTTGGTATTATTTTGGTATTGAAAGGTTTCATCAAATTCCTCTGAAACTATGGGATTTTTTTTTATAAATTTTGATGAGATAATTAATTTTGCGCTAAAATGACTTAAAACCCAAAAATGTTAAAGCTGATTTAAATTTTTTTTTATATACCCACTAAGATTTTTTTTTAAACGTTGAAATTTCTCTAAGTTGGGATAACCAAATACTTTGAAAAACGAGTTAATCGACAGATTATAGAATTTTGGTGAATTTCAATCCAGTTTCATTTTAATAACACTTATTTTTCAATCTTGTTATTTTTTAGAATCTTCAAGAACTTCAAGCACAGGCCGTTCATCAATGACAAATGCATTCAATGTGGTGAAGAATATCACTAAGAACAACATGGAATCATCAGGTGAGTAGATTTGGCTGTTGCATATGGATCATTTCCGTTTTTTCACTAACTGCAACTGTTGTACTAAAATGGTATGAAAATACCAAATTTAGGTATTTCTTGTGCAAATACCAGCGACCAAAATGTGCTCTTGGTTGCCCAGTAATAGATGGTAAAATACCATGAAATCATACCAAAATCATGTATTTGGAAGACCACAGGAATACCTAAATATGATTTTCCAAGGGCGCGGGAATACCTAAAAATAAAACCATGGCAATACCAAGTTTTGGTATTCAAGCAATGTTCAAAAATCCAGAAGACCTCAACTTGGTATTGAAATGGTTTTATTTTGAGGTATTATTTTACCCTTGGAATACCATGGTTTGGAATTGTTGTGCCCTTCCACATACAAGACTTTGGTATGATTTCATGGTATTTTACCATCTATTACTGGGCAACCAAGGGCACATTTTGGTCCCTGTTATTTACCCAAGTAATACCAAAATTTGGTATTCCCGTGTTATTTACCCCTCCTCGGGAAACCCAATTTTTTTTTTCAAGTAGTTGAGAAAATTTTACTCTTAACTTGACTCTTGATTGAGAATATAAAAAACTCAAAAATAGAAAAATATTCTCTTTAAAGTATGAAAAGGTTTTTAAATGTATACCAATAAACTCTTGCATGAGATATTCGTGTTTTAAATTGAAAAACTTGCTCAACAGAGTCAGCAAGACAAACTTTCCTCCGCCATATCTCAGCCAAGGAATCCATTTAATACAAAATTCATTCCTCTTTTGCAAGGCCTCTCGTACCTCTTCCTCCGTACAGAAAATTATCAACCAACTTATGATTAACTCAAAACTTTCCTCAACCCAATGTTTTTCCTCTCTCTCATATATTTCGCAGAGTCGCCGAAACCGAGGCGGACGTCAACAAGCGGCTGGATAACTGGGAAAAGTATCTGGAACAGAAGGAGGAGGCCGAAGAAGCTGCCGCGGCTGCTGCGGCCTCCGCGGCGACCACATCCAAACCTCCAAAAGCAGCAGATCAAGAAGAACTGCCGGCGCCAACCGAGCCAACAACGGTATCTGACGAAAAAGAGCTGGCCGCGGAGATTGAACCGAAGTCAGCGGCAGACGACTCGGCGGAACAACATCAACCAGAAGAAGAACCAGCTGCGGCGGTTGAGGCAATGGATCAGGAGGAGGAAGAAGGGGATGCAAATTGAGGTGAATGTTTTGAAACAAACAAATAACTGTCTGTCGGTGTGTGTCTCGGTGTGTTTGCTGTCAGAGCCAGGCCTCTGATTTTTTTTGTTTCGTTTTTTTGCCGCTCAAGGTTCAGAAATGACTCTTGGCATAAATCAGAATTGTGTGTGCGAGCTGAGCTATTATGCAGGCGGAAAGCGAAATAAAACAAAAACAGAAATATAAAACACACACTAGGAAGAGTATCATTTGAAGAAGAGCAAAAGAATTCCCAACCAACGAGAGAGAGAGAGAGGGAGAAAGAAGAAGTACTCTCCACCGGTCGCAATTCAAATTTCTCGAGTGATGGTTGAGGTGCGCTAATTTGCGACTGTCCTCGGCTGTCAGCGTCAGCATCGGAGAGCTAGGACAGGACTGGGATAAGAGGTCGACACTTGTTAGTAGAAAACATGAACCGTGGCGGAGGAGCACAGAAAAAAAAGAAGAAGGATAAATCTGCTACCGATAGACTGATGATGTGGTGGGGAAGAGCTTGCGGAAGGGATAGCAATCTCCCCGCGCGCTCGTTGACATCTTGATAGACACACGGGTGCTGCATAATCTAGGGATTCAGGTTGAAGGTAATGGGGGAACTTGGTAACTGAATTTAAGCTTACTTTTGTAGGATTTAGGTTTTTTGAAGGTATTAACTTTTTAAATTTTATATATTTTACTATCAATCAACCTTGCTGATTTTCTTTTTTTTTAATTTCGATTTTTTATTCCGCTGTTTATCCATCAAATTTAACTAAAGCATGTATTTTATATGTAATTGGTTTTGCAAATTCCAATCGGAAAAAAAACTATTTGTTTTTCGATAAAGTGTCCCATTTTAATGTTATAGCCATGGCCATATTTTTTTTAAATTATTACTTTTTTGAAATTATTGCAAAAAATCTTTGACCGAGTTATACATTTTTGAATCATCAAAAAGTACTTTAGTGAAATTTTGATAAAGTGCACCGTTTTCAAGTTATAGCCATTTTTAGGTAACTTTTAAAAAACCAGTCGCAGTTATTCATTTTTTTTATTAGTGCACATGTTTGCCCACTGTTGATTTTTTTAAAGCTGGGTTTTGCCCAATTTTGAAAAACATTTTTTTTAAAGCTGAGAAAATTCTCTATATTTTGCTTTTTTGAACTTTGTTGATACGACTTAGTTGCTGAGATATTGCCATGCAAAGATTTAAAAACAGGAAAATTGATGTTTTCTAAGTCTTACCCAACCAACCCACAATTTACTAATGTCGATATCTCTGCAACTAATGGTCCGATTTTCAATGTTAAAATATGGAACATTCGTGAAATTTTCCGATCTTTCCGAAAACAATATTTTCAATTTTTTTTAATCAAGACTAACATTTCAAGAGGGCTAAACATTCAATATTACGTCCTTTTGAAATGTTTGTCTTGATTTAAAAAAACATAAAAATATTGTTTTCGGAAAGATCGGAAATTGATCTTACTGCTGAGATTTAGTCTATTCAAGTTAAAAATCTGTCAAAATTAGTTTTTCCTGAGTCACTTGAATCTGCCCCTATCTGCCCTCATTTTTTAACTAAGGATACCTCGGAAACTGTTAGATTAGAACCCATATTTTGAACCCACTTTAATTTAAATGCAGATAATGCCTTCTTTTTCAAATAATTAAAAAAAAATTGTGATAACCGGATGGTTTTATCAATTTTTTAATTACCGCAAAAAATATTAAAATATTTTTGTAGAGGTAATTATATTTTGGATGTTTAGATGCAAATATTAAAATAATTGTAACATAAAATAGAAAATTGTACAAAGTAGAAATTAACATGGAAATATACGTACAACCAACTGAAAGCAGTTTAACAGTTTTTCTTGTAAAATGTCGACGTTTATCAAAACTAACGACTGTGAAGCAATTATAATGCATTGTGCAACTCTTTTTTTGTTTGAAATTTTAAATTTGAACATCTGTGTCTGAAGAAAGTATTTTTTGATCGACTTTCATTCAACGTCTTACCACTAAAAGTTGAAACTCTTTTTTTCAGTATTCGAAATTTTTTCAACTAGAAAAGCAATATTAGCACTGAAGAGTTTAAGATGATGCAAAATCTGGTACCGGAGATACGATTTGTAAAAAATGAGATTTTCGGAAAAAAAAAATAAAATATTGTCAAACAAAATTTCAAAAATCTTTTTTTTTCTGCAATTTCCAATCAAAAACGACTTTATTATTTGTTTTATAGGTAATTTTTTTTGAAAGAATTATTTTTTTGCGTTTCAAAAATACTTTTGAAAGGAAAAGCACATTTGCAAAAATATGTTATTTTGTTGATTGAACTGTTTGTTGCTGCGATTAAGCCCCTTGAAGTTGAAATTTAATGAAAATGAGTTCTTCGCAGTGTCACCTAATAAGCATGTTCAATTTAAAATATCTCGAAAACTATTGGTTCGATTTTCAAAGTTAATTTGAATCGCTTGTAAAATTTTCTGCTATAATTATTATTGCGTGTTTTTTTTTCAGAATAAAGATTAATTAATTCAAATGTTTAACACACTTTTTTAGACTTTTTTAAATGTTTTTTTATAGATAACAGCAGAAAATTACACAAAATACTCATTTTTAACATTTTAAATCTAAGCAATAGCTTTTTTTTTATTTTTTTTAATATTCAAAGTCGTTTTCAAATGAAAAATGTGTTTCTGATCTAAAATGATTTTAGAATTTTGTTCGGCAATATTTAAGATTTTTCCAACCGTCACATTTTTTTTCTTCAAAAAATTATGAACATCTCCGATATTAGATTTTACACATTTCTAAACTCTAGCGCAATATATGGTTTTGTAGTCCCATTAATTATATAATTTTGTTTCGAAAATAACAAAATACTTTCTACGGTAACTTAAAAAAATAAATAGAAAAAATCGTGATATTTTTTAATCGGAGATAACATTTTGTAAATATACAATTTATAATTAAAAAAAAAAACAAATATATATATTCAAATTTAACAAAAATGAGGACACAGAACTCGAATTTGATGTTCAAAATAAGAACATTCTTTGGTCGTGTAGCGACTGTCCGAAGTACTATACAAACCTTCAGATAATTGAATTTTGAATAATCGAGGCAGCAGACAATCGAGTCTGGACTGTATACAACATTACCGAAGACACCAAATCATTCAGAAAAACCCATCTTAAGATATAGATTATCGAACATTCGCAAATCCATTTTGAACGACCACCCCTTAAATTTTTTTGGAGATTTGTATGAAAAAACTTATGACGAAAAATACAAAGATAAGTCGATTTTTTTGTTGAAAAAATAACACCAAGGTTGTTAATCGATCGTTAATATTAAATAACGTTATCGTTATCGTTACTTCAATAATTCATTTTTATTTTTGCCTTCCTCAACTTACTGAGGGAAGGCTATAAAATCACTCGGAAAATGAACTTTTTAATTAGACCTCCTAGACCTACCTTCATTTGTACATATCGACTCAGAATCACCAGCTGAGCAAATGTCTGTGTATTTGGCTGTATGTAGACATGTGTACCGAATCAATGTCACTGGATCATCTGGTCACTGGTTGAACCGATTTTGACCGTATTGGCCTCTTTCGATTCGTCTTTGGGTCCCATAAGTTCCTATTGAAATTTATAAGATTTAGTAAAGCACATCAAAAGTTATGCTCAAAAAACTGCTGCATATAAATTTCACAATTTGCAAAAAAGGGTGGTTTTTGCATGAAAACCTGCCATATTATATATTTTTAGAAAGGTTCTGAAATGACCTTTCTTGTGGATTAAGAATTTTCAAGATCTGACTTACCTATCTAAAATTACAAGCAGTTTAAAGAATTGTCTGAATTTACATAACCTCAAATGGTCGGGTCTGATAGCCACGAAAAAAGCCGTGTAGAGGGGTGCCATTTTCCTGAAAGCCGGTGTCTGTATAATCTTGACAAAAAGTCTGTAGGTAGTCTTTTTTATTACTCATCACTTATTTTTATTAGGACCTCTTAGGTGCTGCGATCACGTTAGTGGAGATCCATAAACCATGTGGACACTTTAGGGGGTTGGAATCACCCTATAAATAAGAGGAAGGCACCAACCACCTAAAGGTGGATTAAGTAACGTTTTTTTTTTGTAAAATCGATTAATTCAACCATTTCATGTTGAATTTTCAATGATTTCACTAAGAATATATTTTTTCAAAATGTGGTGAGTTTCAAAGTATTAAAATGTTGTTCAAAATAGTTCACAAAAAACGTATTATTTTCGAAAATACTAAAATTTTCATAATTTGCAAGGTGGGTACTAAACGAAGCGAAATTTTGTATGCTCTTTTACTATATTAAAGTATTTTTTAAATACTAAAATCTCAAAAAATACTCAAATTTTCATAATTTGCAATAACATGGATCAAAATTTTGTGCTTTTTCACTTTATTAAAGTATTTTTGTAAAGAACTCAAATTTTCCCAAAATTACCTTTTTTTCGAAAATACTCAAATTGTTATAATAGAGTTCAGTTGGTGCCCTCGGGATCGGGATCGCAGGTGCGTCCGCGTGGCTCGTTACAATTTGTGGAAGAAATTGAAGTTTTCGTGGGTTTATCGGCGATTTAATTTGCTAAAATATCATAGCCTATTATCAGAAAATCGCACTTAAAACATTAAACAAATCAGTTGTTAAGAATTTTCGAATTCAAGCTCAAAACTTTATTTGAAAAAATAAATCTTTCAAACATTTTAACAACCTTAAATTTTCTAAATATTTTAGCACAAAACCAATAACGACACTCTCTGACTACTGTCCATTCACCCCTTTTCCCATCTCGAACCGCATGTAACCTGACACTGCGCTGCTGGGCGCACGGCTGCCAACAAATCCCATCAACCAGATGGGCTCATGTTTGCCCCGGCTCTCTCTGTTTAAAGTCGCCTGCACCTTAATCTCGACGTTAAACCACTTTATTATCGCCGTTTATTTCTATCCCGGTGCTTCCGCTTTTTCTCATACATTTTCATTCATTTTTTTTTTTGCTCTTCTCTCTCACTCACACGCTTGGGATGATTCATCCCACAAGTTGCAGCCAAAATGTTGGAAATGGATGAAAAAAATATGAAAGATTTATATGCCACCAACGACGCTGATGCCACGACCCACATCTGGTGCGCGTGCGGTTTTTGGGGTTATGTTTTGATCAAAAATCAACAGAACGTTGTTGACGTTACACCCGGTTCGTGTTGAACACTATGACCTGTTTGTTAATCGGTTGTGATTCTTTTCTTTGCTTTTTAGTTTGTATTTTTTCTTCTTTTGATTTTTTGTGCGTACAAGTACAAGTACGCACCATCGTCGGGCGAAATCAAACCAAGCCGAGTCTGATCCAATTCTGTCGCACTCACTGTCACTGTCAAGAGAGTGGTGAAATTTTTCGCGTCAGCTTTTACGCATCGTTTGTAACAGAGAGAGAGAGAGAGAGCTGCCGGTCTATTTGTGCTCTTTTTGGAGCATTTTGCCGGTTCTTGGTGCGTTGGGAGCGGGCAGGGAACAAGTTCGTTGCGCTGGTTGGTATGCCAAGTGGTGCTTGCCGAATGCTGTTTAAAGTCAGTTCTAGTTTGGGTGCGTTACTTGTGACTGGTATAGTTCAAGGTTGAAGTGGGGGGAAGAAGAGGGATGTCCAGGATATTTAGTCACAATTTTGACAACAGAAAGTTTTGATCGTTAGTAATAATGAAAAAAATTTATATTGGAAAGTATTTTTAAAATCCCTAGTATTTTTTGAATCCTTTTGTGATCTTCATAATTTTGAATTAGATGATTCTTTTTATTTTGCTTGATTCCAAAATGAGCATATGAATGTTTAAAAATCAATTTAATTTTATTTATTTTTTAAAGTAGTTTTCTTATCGACTTGGTGTCTTTGGCAAAGTTGTAGGTTTTGATTAGGATTTATTTGAAACAAATAGGTCGAAAAAATCCCAAGGTTTTTTTTTATTAGGCCGATGCAAATATTTAAAAAAGTTTTTGTCCCTCGGCCCTGGCCGAGGTCAAGGGGGGGGGCAAAAAAATAAAAAAATATGAAAATTTAAATAACAAGCCATAGTCTTCACATTTAAATGAAAAAAGTGTTTTAAAATGCATTTTACACTAGTTCAGTTGTTTTGAAATCATTAGTTTTCAAAAAATCTAAGATCTGACAAAAACAAAAAAATTTTCGAAAAAAAAGATTTTGCATCGAAAATTTTCAAAAAATCTTAAGATTTTTTAATAAACCCAAACATGCTAAAAATGATTTTAAACGCAGGAGAATGTATTTTAATTTGATTTCAGCTGGTTGCACTTGAATTTTCATTGAAATTTTGAAGTTTATTGTAAAAATATTTTTTTTGCCCCCTGATTTTTCGGGCCAATTTTGAAGGGCAAAAACTTTTAAATTATTTGTGCCAGCCTTATTATTAGTTGAAAATCCGGAATTCTTATTTTAAAATTTTATAGTTAAAGTCATTAACAATATTTTAAAAAGCTTAGCAAATTTTCTAAAGTTCTTTTTCGAATTTGTTGATCGGACAGCTGGTTACTGAGGTTACCTTTAAATCTTTTATTTGTGAAAAATTAGTTTATATCAGTTTCATCTAATTTGCCTCAGTTTTCAACTCGCGATGATTCGTAAACTTTTGGTTCGATTTTTATGATAAATGTGAAATGATTTAAAAACACCTTTTTTTATTTTAGAATGTAAGGATTTATTTATTTGAAATTTTGGTTTCAGAAAAAAGCACCAAATTTTATTAAGCATAAATAATATTGAAAATCGAATTAATAGTTGTCAAGAATAAAATGAAAATGTTGTTCATTGGATCTTTTTTTTTAACTCTCTGACGTTATCCTTTTTCGCAAATTTTAACTTTATGAGGCTATATCGCTGCAACCAGCAGCCCGGTCATTTTTTGTTTTGATGTTTTTAATGTTTTTAATGTTTTTAATGTTTTTAATGTTTTTAATGTTTTTAATGTTTTTAATGTTTTTAATGTTTTTAATGTTTTTAATGTTTTTAATGTTTTTAATGTTTTTAATGTTTTTAATGTTTTTAATGTTTTTAATGTTTTTAATGTTTTTAATGTTTTTAATGTTTTTAATGTTTTTAATGTTTTTAATGTTTTTAATGTTTTTAATGTTTTTAATGTTTTTTAATGTTTGTAATGTTTTAAATGTTTTTAATGTTTTAAATGTTTTAAATGTTTTAGATGTTTTAAATGTTTTAAATGTTTTTTAATGTTTGTAATGTTTTAAATGTTTTAAATGTTTTAAATGTTTTAAATGTTTTAAATATTTTAAATGTTTTAAATGTTTTAAATGTTTTAAATATTTTAAATGTTTTAAATGTTTTAAATGTTTTAAATGTTTTAAATGTTTTAAATGTTTTAAATGTTTAAAATGTTTTAAATGTTTTAAATGTTTTAAATGTTTTAAATGTTTTAAATGTTTTAAATGTTTTAAATGTTTTAAATGTTTTAAATGTTTTAAATGTTTTAAATGTTTTAAATGTTTTAAATGTTTTAAATGTTTTAAATGTTTTAAATGTTTTAAATGTTTTAAATGTTTTAAATGTTTTAAATGTTTTAAATGTTTTAAATGTTTTAAATGTTTTAAATGTTTTAAATGTTTTAAATGTTTTAAATGTTTTAAATGTTTTAAATGTTTTAAATGTTTTAAATGATTTTAATGTTTTTAATGTTTTTAATGTTTTTAATGTTTTTAATGTTTTTCATGTTTTTCATGTTTTTCATGTTATTCATGTTTTTAATGTTTTTCGTGTTATTCATGTTTTTCAAGTTTTTCAAGTTTTTCATGTTTTTCATGTTTTTCATGTTTTTCATGTTTTTCATGTTTTTCATGTTTTTCATGTTTTTCATGTTTTTCATGTTTTTCATGTTTTTCATGTTTTTCATGTTTTTCATGTTTTTCATGTTTTTCATGTTTTTCATTTTTTTCATGTTTTTCATCTTTTTCATGTTTTTCATGTTTTTCATGTTTTTCATGTTTTTCATGTTTTTCATGTTTTTTATGTTTTCATGTTTTTCATGTTTTTCATGTTTTTCATGTTTTTCATGTTTTTCATGTTTTTCATGTTTTTAATGTTTTTCATGTTTTTCATGTTTTTTGTTTTTTTTTGTTTTTTGATTTTGTTTGATTTTTTTTCAGCAATGTTTTAACTATATTGCAATAGTTTTTTTGATTTAGTTATTTTGTAAACAATTTTTTTCATTTTTTCAAAATCTAAATTTGTTGGTTAATTTTGTGTTTTTCGTTTTTTTGTTTGATTTGTTTTCAGCAATGTTATAATTATATCAAAATTGATTTTTTTATTTAGTTATTTATTTTTGAAAGCTTTTTCATTTCTACAAAATTTAATTTCGTTTTTTAACTTGCCTTACTTTCCTCCCATCCCTTTTTCCCGACAAAACAATTACTGTCACATTCGAGTTTGTGTATCTTAATCCACGGCTCATCATGTCGTCGGTCGCGCCGCGGAATGTGCAGCATTCGCAAATTCATTCAAATATTTCGTTCTTTTATGGCCTCGGCTCGCGTTTGACGCCGCCGTCGGTGGGAAGACGTCTCGCGTACATGACACTTTTAGTTCTGTACTCTCGCGTCTAGGGAAGATTTATTAGCGTGCGGTGGCATTGGCGCGTACCAATGACTGAGCTTAGTTAAAATGGTTAGTTGAGAGTTGTTTTGATCTGCGAGATATTCAAACAGATCAAAACAAGCCGTTGTCGGGTTGAAAAAGGTTGAGCTTGTCATGTTTGTTGAAAAGTTCAAGTTCGTTTAGTGAGAATGGTTGTCTTCTTTAAAAATCCAAAGTTCAACTTTCCACTTGATGCTCCCTCGAGTGCACATGTTTCTTGCGAAAATTGTTTCAAACTATGACTCTTGTTTTGCGCACTTAAAGGAGGAAACTCGACACTCCCGGTGCGGTTTTTCCACCATACTCTCAAACATGATCGTTTCGCGCAAGCCGCAAAACACTAGACATGAGCTCTAGTAGCCAAAGAGATGTCGAAGAAAATTGGCTTCTTGTGGCGCGGTTAGTGGTTTGACACCACGAGGCTGCTGCTGCTGCCAATGTTGGTGATGAAAGTGCATTGAGTCGGCTAATTGAAGTGACACTTGCGAGATGATGTTCGCGAAGGTGCAAGTTTTTCGAGCAAACAGGGAAACTTTTTCTTGGGGGACAAGAAAGTCATGGAGTTTAAAATGAGCAATTATAAGACCTGAATATCAATAAAACAAATCTTTCTAAGTTGGACTTTTAACTCTAGTCAGTTTATCAACCTCCCCAACCAATTTGTCTTTCAACAAGATCAAACCAAACGGAAACGAATTGACCCCACGTCAAGAGCTACCACAAAACGACATCTGGTCAACGATTTGGATCGATTCCACCAATTGACACTTTCATTAAGACTGACTGACGACGTGGCGCGCGCACATCCATTTAGTGAGGGCAAAAAAAATGCTTTTTTTTGCTAGCGAAATCATTCAACAATCAACGCCTTGCCTCGTCAACCAAGCTCGTAATTTAGTGTGCCAAAATGAGAAGATTCAATTTCCTGCTGGTTGAATTTTAGCATCAATTTTTTTTTCAAGGATTATGAACGATTTGTTGAAACTTTAAATTCTTTGTAAAATTGTTGATGTAATTCTATTCATCACAAAATTTTAAAATAATAAAAATAGAGCAGTTCTCTACGGAATCGGTCTTTTTTCTTTAATTTTAATTTTTGTATTTTTTAATCCGGCTGAAATTTTTTTGGTGCCTTCGGTATGCCTAAAGAAGCCATTTTGCATCATTAGTTCGTTCATATAATTTTCCATACAAATTTGGCAGCTGTTCATACAAAAATGATATGTGAAAATTAAAAAATCTGTATCTTTTGAAGGATTTTTTTGATCGATTTGGTGTCTTCGGCAAAGTTGTAGGTATGTATATGGACTACACTGAAAAAAAAATGATACACGATAAAAATTTTTTGGTGATTTTTAATTTCACTTTTTGTCACTAAAACTTGATTTGCAAAAAAACACTATTTTTTTTTTTTTTTTACATGTTTTAGAGGACCAACTGCCAACTTTCAGAAATTTCCAGAATGGACAAAAAATCTTTGACCGAGTTATGATTTTTTGAATCAATACAGATTTTTTCAAAAAATCGAAATATTGGTCGCAAAAATTTTTCAACTTCATTTTTCGATGTAAAATCGAATTTGCAATCAAAAAGTACTGAAGTGAATTTTTGATAAAGTGCACCGTTTTCAAGTTATAGCCATTTTTAGTTAACTTTTTTGAAAATAGTCGCAGTTTCTCATTTTTTAAAATTAGTGCCCATGTTTGCCCAACTCTGAAAAACATATTTTTTAGAAGCTGAGAAAATTCTCTATATTTTGCTTTATTGAACTTTGTTGATACGACCCTTAGTTGCTGAGATATTGCCATGCAAAGGTTAAAAAACAGGAAAATTGATGTTTTCTAAGTCTCTCCCAAACAACCCACCATTTTCTAATGTCGATATCTCAGCAACTAATGGTCCGATATTCAATGTTAAAATATGAAGCATTCGTGAAATTTTCCGATCTTTTCGAAAAAAATATTTTCAAAAATTTAAAATCAAGACTAACATTTCAAAAGGGTGTCTTATTGATTTTTTGGCCCGTTTGAAATGTTAGTCTTGATTTTAAATTTTTGAAAATATTTTTTTCGAAAACATCGGAAAATTTCACGAATGTTTCATTTTTTAACATTGAATATCGGACCATTAGTTGCTGAGATATCGACATTAGAAAATGGTGGGTTGTTTGGGTGAGACTTAGAAAACATCAATTTTCCTGTTTTTTAACCTTTGCATGGCAATATCTCAGCAACTAAGGGTCGTATCAACAAAGTTCAATAAAGCAAAATATAGAGAATTTTCTCAGCTTCTAAAAAATATGTTTTTCAGAGTTGGGCAAACATGGGCACTATTTTAACAAAAAAGAAAAACTGCGACTATTTTCAAAAAAGTCACCAAAAAATGGATTTAACTTGAAAACGGTGCACTTTATCAAAAATTCACTACTGTACTTTTTGATTGCAAATTCGATTTTACATCGAAAAATGAAGTAGAAAATTTTTTGCGACCAATATTGCAATTTTTTGAAAAAATCTGTATTGATTCAAAAAATCATAACTCGGTCAAAGATTTTTTGCCCATTCTGGAAATTTCTGAAAAGTTGGCATTTGATGTCCTCTAAAACATATCAAAAAATAACAAAAATTAAAAAAAGTGTTTTTTTGCAAATCAAGTTTTAGTGACAAAAAGTGAAATTAAAAATCACCAAATTTTTGTTTACCGTGTATCATTTTTTTTCAGTATAGTCCATATCCATACCTACAACTTTGCCCAAGACACCAAATCGATCAAAAAATTCCTTCAAAAGATACAGATTTTTTAATTTTCACATATCATTTTTGTATGGACAGCTGCCAAATTTGTATGGAAAATTATATGGACAAAGTAATGATGCAAAATGGCTTCTTTGGGCATACCGAAGGCACCAAAAAAGTTTAAGCCGGATTAAAAAATACCAAAAAAAAATCGAATGACCGAAATCTCAGAGAATTGCTCAAATATATAAAATAAACACTTTAGAAATTAGTTGATATATAAAAATTAGAGTGGAGTCATCATCGCTCTTTCACCAAACCTACAGTTTATTACTGCTTCCTTCAAACAAGGCCAGCAAAGCACTTCCCAAAATGCCAGTGCTAATTTAACCCAACTCTTGGTTTTTATTGACCTAAACATTGCTTTTTCGGGGATGAATTTGCTTCTTTCTCGTGAGAACTTTCGCATCCAGCAAGTATACAAAAAAAAGCGAAAATTTCGCCACATGCGGGATGCGATCTCAGTGTGGGGTCAATGTTTTGTTTAATTTCGAAACCAGCTTGCAGTTGGTCGAATAACTTTCGAAAAACTTGCCCTTGCTGGGGGAAAAAAATTAACGCGATAATCTGTAAAGTTAAATTCCAACGCAGAAAATGAAACCCTTTAAAAAAGCGGAAGTGCGCTGTCCTTCCTCGGCAAGGTGTCAGCGTAAATCATCTTAATTGAACCAATGAGCCAAGCCAAGCAGGGGGGGTAAATGGCTTCGATAATATTGCCACACCGAGTTGTAAGCATGAGGTCAACAAGTACATTCTCGGGAAACAGGTCTTCGCGGTGGATTAAGGCAAAGCATGATCATCACTTAAGAGGCAGTATTTGTAGATTTTGCTCGGTTTGTTCTAGAGGTCGTATCGAGGTGCTCCGATTTGGATGAAACTTTCAGCGTTTGTTTGTCTATGCATGAGATGAACTCATGCCAAATATGAGCCCTCTACGACAAAGGGAAGTGGGGTAAAACGGGCTTTGAAGTTTGAGGTCCAAAACACATGAAAAATCTTAAAATTGCTCGCATTTCCGTAAAACTTCATCAATTCCAACTCTCTAAGATGCATTCAAATGGTCTTTCGAAGCCCTTCAAAATGTGCTATAGACATCCAGGATTGGTTTAACTTTTTCTCATAGCTTTTGCAAATTACTGTTAAAAATTGATTTTTTTAAAACCTTAATATCTTTTTGCAACAGCCTCCAACACCCATACTCCCATAGGTCAAAAGATAGGTAATTTCATGGACTATAAGCTTACGGTATTAACTTTTTGGCCAATCGCAGTTTTTCTCATAGTTTTACGATTTTTCTAGAACAAACATTTTACAACGTTAGTTTTTGCCCTGTAGGCCAAGAAGACGGCACTTTTTGGTCTCAATTTTGTCATATTCGGAATCCTCGGTCAATTTCACGTAAGTTAGAAGTATTGGAGTTGTAGTTTTGATTTAAAAAATAATTAAATAAAACATTTTTGAAAAATGAAATAGATCTTATTTACCCTATGATCAATACGTCAAATGCTGTATCAAGTAGGCGAAAACTTGTTTACCCCTAATCCGACAAAATTCTAATTAATATTTTAATTAATTCTAAATGCCATTTTTTCCAATCAAATTCAGAATTCCAACACCTCAAACTAATGTAAAATTTTCTGAGGATTCCGAATATGACAAAATTGAGACCAAAAAGTGCCGCTATGGAGGCCTACAGAGCAAAAACTAACGTTGTAAAATGTTTGTTCTAGAAAAATCAAAAAACTATGAGAAAAACTGCGATTGGCCAAAAAGTTAATACCGTAGGCTTATAGTCCATGAAATTACCTATCTTTTTACCTATGGGAGTATGGGTGTTGGAGGCTGTTGGAAAAAGATATTAAGGTTTTAAAAAAATCCATTTTCAACAGTTATTTGCAAAAGCTAAGAGAAAAAGTCAAACCAATCCTAGATGTCTATAGCACATTTTGAAGGGCTTCGAAAGACCATTTGAATGCATCTTAGAGAGTTGGAATTGATGAAGTTTTACGGAAATGCGAGCAATTTTAAGATTTTTCATGTTTTTTGGACCTCAAACTTCAAAGCCCGTTTTACCCCACTTCCCTTTGTCGTAGAGGGCTCATATTTGGCATGAGTTCATCTCATGCATAGACAAACAAACGCTGAAAGTTTCATCCAAATCGGAGCACCTCGATACGACCTGTTTCACATCGGTGAAAAACTCGCTCTTAAGGGGTTGCATAAATTTAAAATTGACCAAAAATTCTTACTTTAAAATTAGTTTAGCCTTGTCAAATTTTAATAAAAGTTTCGAGGTTCAAAATTTCAATATTTTTTTTTAAAAAAGTCGGTTTTTCTAAAAAGTTATTTTTTAGGGGGTCCCACAATATTTTATTTAAATGAGCAATTCTCTACAAAATCGGCCGATTTCGTCCATTTTTTTTTTGTATTTTTTTATTAGGCTCAAACTTTGTGGGGGCCTTCCCTATGACCAAAGAAGCTATTTTGTGTCATTGGTTCACTCATACAAGTCTCCATACAATTTTGGTAGCTGTCCATACAAAAATGGTACGTAAATATTCAAACAGCTGTAACTTTTGAGTGAATTTTCTGATCAATTTGGTGTCTTCGGCAAAGTTGTAGGTATTGTTGAGGACTACTGAGAAAAATATAGGCACACGGAAAAAAATTGCAGATTTTTTGATTTACATTTTTTTTCACAAAAACTCAATTTCCCAAAATACGTATTTTAATTATATTCGAGATTTTTTAATACGTTTAAGGGGACAAAAACCCGCAACTTTTGAGCTATAGAGAAGTATGGTCAAAAAATCTGCCGCCGAGTTATGATGTGTGGAAAAATCGAAATTTTATGCAAAAACAAATTTGACGTAATTTTTTAATGTAAAATTGAATTTCCAATCGAAAACTACTTTACGGATTTTTTGATAAAAGGCTCTGTTTTCATATTTTGAACTTTTTTAAATCAATACTAACATTTTAAAAGGGCCAAAAATTGAATATTACGTCCATTTAAGATGCTAGTCTTGATTTATTTATTTTCAAAATATTTTTTTTTCGAAAAGATCGGAAAATTTCACGAATGTTTCATGTTTCAACATTGAAAATCGGACCATTAGTTGCTGAGATATCGACATTAGAAAATAATAGGTTGTTTTGGTGAGACTTAAAAAACTTCAATTTTCATTTTTCTTTTTCTTTAAGCCGCTGTATCTCAGCAACCAGAGGTCCAATCTTCAATGTCTCTTAGACAATTTCATAGCAAATTTTCTGAACTTTTCAAAAAAAAAAATTTAGAAATGGTCACTCATGGTCACTATTTTTAAAAATCGAAAAACTGCAAATATTTCGCTAAAATCAAACTTTCGGTGGCTATATCTTGAAAACAGAGCCTTTTATCAAAAAATCCGTAAAGTAGTTTTCTATTGGAAGTTCAATTTTACATAAAAATATTACGTCAAATTAGTTTTTTTCTTAAAATTTCGATTTTTTCCAAAAATCACTATTTTTTCAAAAAATCATAGCTCGGCGGCAGATTTTTTGACCATAGGGCTTTTGTTAATTTGATTTGGTTAACCGCGGTGGATTTTCTTGAAATAAGTCGAACTGTCAAAAATCCACCAAAACATCTACCACATTGATCACACAAAAAACTGTGGTAGAAAAGTATCCACCGGTAGATCCTTTGGTGGATTTTTGACAGTTCGAATTATTTCAAGAAAATCCACCGCGGTTAACCAAATCAAATTAACAAAAGCCCTCATGTTTCTCTATGGCTCAAAAGTTGCGGGTTTTTGTCCCCTAAAACATATAAAAAAATCTCGAAAATAAAAAAAATGTATTTTCGGAAATTGAGTTTTTGTGAAAAATAAGTTGATTAAAAAATCTGCAAAAAAAAATCCGTGTACCTATTTTTTTCTCAATAGTCCTCAACAATACCTACAACTTTGCCGAAGACACCAAATTGATCAGAAAATGCACTCAAAAGTTACAGCTATTTGAATATGTACGTACCATTTATGTATGGACAGCTGCCAAAATTGTATGGAGACTTGTATGGGAGAACCAATGACACAAAATAGCTTATTTGGTCATAGGGAAGGCCCCCACAAAGTTTGAGCCAAATAAAAAAATACAAATAAAATCCATTTCCGGTTTTGGTAGAAATTGCTCAGCTGTCCAAACAAAAATAGAAATAAATATTTGAAAAACTTCAAATTTCCTGAATTTTCTAATGTCTTTGGCAAAGTTTTAGATATCGATGAAGACTATTTAGAAAGGATAGGTACACGAAATGATTTCGATTTTTAAATTTACTCTTTTTCGCAAAGATTCAATTTCTAAAAATCCATTTCAATTTTTAAATTCTTTGATTGTTTTAGGAGACAAAAACCGCAACTTTTGAGACATAGAGAATGCGTTTTTTTGTTGAAAAATACAAATTTTAGTCAAAATAAAATTTTACAAATGTTCCATTTTTAAACATTGAAAATTTGTTGCTAAGATATTGGCATTAGAAAGTGTTGGAATGTTTTTGATACTTAAAAAACTTCAATTTTCTTAATTCTTTTCCTTTTATTCGCTGTATTTCAGCAACCAGAGCTCCAATCTTCATTCTTTCTTAGGCAACTAAAGTGAAATTTTCTGAACTTTTCGTAAAGAATGTTTCAGGGGTGGACAATCTTGGATACTTTTTTAAAAAATCCAAAACGGGATTTTTTCTGTTAAATTTATAATTTATGTTGCTATGTCTTGATTGCATTATAGTTCGATTATTTTAACAAACGTCGTATTTATTGAACTTGGAAAACCTCGTTGGAGAAATGTACGACTTATGATCATTTTCTAACTTTGTGTATCTTTAAATCTTCATATTGCCATACTTGTTTCAGTTTCGGAAAAATGCCACCAAATTTAATGTTGAAAATCGTCGCTGTCGTGTTAACTTCTCACAAGTGCATTTTGGGCAAAATGGAGTTAAGAACACAATTTTGTTTGACCTTAACAGATCCAGATTCGATTTCAATTCTGAGATATTCATTAAAAAAAAGCGAAAAAACTCCGTGCAAGTTGTCATTTTTCGTATGGAAGAAGTTTTAAATCTTGTCGTGCTGTCTTGAGACATCCTGAACATTGATACAGGTGCCGCAAAGGGTAAAGGGATTTCGGGTCAGAACGCGTTTGACACACGTACATGCCCGACTATCGTAAACATTTGTAATTATAATTCGGGACTCCGGTAACCAATATCAACAAAACTTCAGGACAATGCACAGAATGGTCAACCAAACATAACGTGTTTGTTATTGTTTACATTGCGTGCTCTCAAAACGCATATTTTTCGGAACGTCAAAAATCGACGTACGATTTGTTAGCAAGACAGCGTCGGAATGTACATTGTAAAACCCTTAAAAGAAATTTCATGTCCAAATGTGAAATCGTGCTATCACTTGAAAATGATTCTTATTTACATGTGGGTAATTCTCCGCCAACTCACACAGCAGTTAGGCAGCGAATGACAAACATGTTAAAGCTGCCTGAAATAAATCAACTACCACCACCACCACTCAGCAGTTGCCCCGATCCCTCTTCGATTTGCATGAAACTTTGTCCTAAGGGGTAACTAATGAGATAGAAATGAGATAGAAATTTGGTGTCAAAGGAACTTTTATGTAAAATTAGACGCCCGATTTGATGGCGTATTCAGAATTCCAAAAAAACGTATTTTTCATCGAAAAAAACACTAAAAAAGTTTCAAAAATTCTCCCATTTTCCGTTACTCGACTGCAACAAATTTTGGAACATGTCATTTTATGGGAAATTTTATGTACTTTTCGAATCTACATTGACCCAGAAGGGTCATTTTTCATTGAGAACAAATTTTTTCATTTTAAAATTTCGTGTTTTTTCTAACTATGCAGGGTTATTTTTGAGAGTGTAACAATGTTCTACAAAATTGTAGAGCAGACAATTACAGAAATTTTGATATATATTATAAACATCACGAGTTATTGCGATTTTACGAAAAAAAGTTTTGAAAAAGTTGGTCGTCGTTGATCATGGCCGTTCATGGTCACCCGCGACCGACACGGACGACGAAACAAAGAGAAACGCAAAAAGTAACTTTTTCAAAACTTTTTTTCGTAAAATCGCAATAACTCGTGATGTTTATCAGCAAACCCCTTATATCTATATATCAAAATTTTTGTAATTGTCTGCTCTACAACTTTGTAGAACATTGTTACACTCTAAAAAATAACCCTGCAAAGTTAGAAAAAAACACGAAATTTTAAAATGAAAAATTTTGTTCTAAATGAAAAAATGACCCTTCTGGGTCAATGTAGATTCGAAAAGTACATTAAATTTCCCATAAAATGACATGTTCCAAAAAAATTTACAGTCGAGTAACGGAAAATGGGAGAATTTTTAAAACTTTTTTAGTGTTTTTTTTCGATGAAAAATACGTTTTTTCGGAATTCTGAGTACGCCATCAAATCGGGCGTCTAATTTTACATAAAAGTCCCTTTGACACAAAATTTCTATCTTATCACCGTTTCAGGCTGCAAATTATTGAAAAACACCTCTTTTTTCGCATGTTCAAAAATGGAAGGGGTCGTACCGCCCCTCCGTCACGAGATATCAAAAAACGGACCTCAGATTCGTGATCAGGGACAAAAGTTACCCCTTAGGACAAAGTTTCACGCAAATCGAAGAGGGGTCGGGGCAACTTTTCCCGATTTCGTGTGAGTTGGTAGAGAATTACCCATGTATGTAATTGGCAAACATTTCCTCTGGGTGAATAATTGAAATTTTCGAATTTTATACATTACAATTATTGGTCTTGTCAAAAATTTATTCATTACATCCCTTATATTTCTACACTGTTCTGCATGAACAAAATATAGCTCAACCCAATAATCTCATAAAATATCATCATTACCGCACGTCGTAAGCATATTACAACCACCACCACCACTTCGAATTAAAACTGCTCGAGGTCGGCAATAATCATACTCATATAAATTCGCAAAACTGATTTGGGTTGATCGTAAAGGCTTCGCCGCCGAGGCAAACGTTGCGCTCGAGTTGTGTTTTATTTTTTCTCAGTTCCATTAATTCGCAGCATATAAAGGAAAAAGGTTAAGGTACGTTCCCTTGGAAGGTTTAATTTTTGTTTCTTATTCCACAAAATCGCCTATCACACGTCGCTCGCCCGGCAAACGAAAAGTGGCATTTTCTGGTAATTAAAATTCTGCACTGGTTGACCCTCTTTCGCGACGCACAGTTTTACGCAAATTGGCGCGAATGCGGAATGAATAACATTATGTTGAGCTTTTTTCCACATGGAGTTGACCCTCTGACTTTCGCGGGGAATGATTAAACGCGCCTCGTAATCAATTTACTGGGTTTTTTGTATTGTTTTTATTTACGGTGGACTGTTTTTTATTGCGCGAACGCTTTGCCTTACCTGTAATTAATGAGCCTTATCGATTGGATATGCTGGGCGTGAGGAGCTCCTTTTGGAGTAGAGAGGGGACCTGAAAGGAAAAAAAGGAAAATTAAATTAATTTTATTTGAAGCATGCATTTTTTAAGTACGTAATTTTATTGTAAAGATTAACCAAGTACTTAATAGACTTTGAATTCAAATTCTTCTAAAATTTATTTTTTTGGAGAATATTAATGTTTTAAATACTTTTTTTCTTTTTTTACAATACAATTCCAAGATTTCTGCAAAATTTACAGGTTACAAAAAATCTTTTCAATTCACTTTAACACAGTCACACATTTCCACACGATCAACCAGTGCGTACTTTCTTCAAGTTTCATTCACCTTTTTCCCACTTGAATGTTCTTTTCGTACCCTCCTACACACACAGTGAGAAGCTGAAAGAGAAAAAAAGGAAACTCTTCCACTTCCGAGAAGGAGCTTTTCCTCCACCGGGAAAACTTTTGCGTAGGTGTCTGTGTGTGAGGTTTCATTCAAGAATTTCTACACTGCAAATAATGGCGCTTGCCTGCTAGAGTTTCCTCTCCGGTTGATTAAACTTTATTTGGCCACCCAAGAAACGGATAGGAAAGGTGATTAAGTATACCTTTTGGCAAATACCTCGAGGGATAGTCCTGATTGGTTTTGGTTAGTTTCATGAATCGTTCACTCAATAATTTAAATTTACGTTTTAGAGTCTAAAAAGTTATTTAACCTTTTCTCAATAATTCAAGCTAAACAGATAATATTCATTCGTGCTGAAAACATCGATTACGTGCAATTTTGAGGAAGGATTGCGCCCGGAGGGAAATTTGGAAACAATTTTCCAACCAGTGATCGCTCCGGAGGTGGTGGCTGCTGCATCTGATAGTGTGCACAAAACACTTCCCATTCAACAACGTCATTATCGTCATCATCAACAACAAAAACGGTAGCATATTCATACTAGCTACACGGCAATACCTGGTACATAGTTGGAGCATGATTTTGCCCCAGAGAATAACGAGCTTGAAAATTGTTTGCAGATAGGAATGCTCTAACCCTTGACTTATTTTGAAGGGTAAATGTTAACGTTTTCGGAAAATTGTCGCTTCTTTGTATTTGTTTTGTCCATGCATTCCGTTTGTCAAAAGAAGCCTTTTTTGCATAATTGGTTTTTCCATACAAGGCTCCATATAATTTTGGGAGCTCGTCATACAAAATGAGTACCGCCATCAGGGGTGACATTGGGTCTGGGGGTGATATTGGGTCATACAAAAATGCTGAAATTTATATATTGAGCAGAGAATTTTGGATCGATTTGGTGTCTTCGGCAAAGTTGTCAATTAAGATTAGAATTTTCCGGAAACAACTATGTACACGAAAAAAAACTTAATCCTAGTTTTGTATTTAACTTTTTATCACTAAAAGTTAAATTTACAAAATACAAATTCTATAATTTTCGATTTTTTAGGGGAATAAAAATTACATGGTTTTGAAAAATATCGAAAACCAAGTCGAAAAAAAAGTATTTACAGAACATATTTAAAGAAAAATTGAATTTGCAAACGAAAAGTATCAAACTTTTTTTTGATAAAGTGTACCGTTTTCAAGTAAAGCTACTTTTAGGAAAAAAATCGATTTCTTTTCGTTTTTTGAACTTCAAAAATATTTCTTGAAAGATACTCGCCTCTTAAAAAAATATCAATCTCAACTTTTGGGAAGATCTACAAACAGATAATTTTCCTATTTTCATTGTTTAGGCTCAATTTTACAATTTTTTAAATATATTTATTGGAAAGATCAGAAAATTCGCAAAATTCATATTTTTTTACATTGAAAATCGGATAAATAGTTTCCGATAAAAGTTACGTTGAAAATTACAGGCTAAGTGTATTCTAACTGTGAAGGGCCTCGTGGCGCGGTGGTTAGCGGCTTCGGCTGCCGATCCCTAAGTTGCTGTGGGGCGCGGGTTCGATTCCCGCCTTATCCTTCTGGAGATTTTCGAGCAATGTTTGTCCCGTTTAATGTTTGTCGTGCAATGTTTGTCGTCCCGCCCGTGTGGATCAATCGTACCGCGCACTGGACTCACAATCCAGAGGTCGCCAGTTCGAATCCCGCGGCGGGCGCTCTAAAATTCTTTGTGTAAATATGGGTATTCGGCGCCGTCGCTCCGTTCCATACTTCCATACACTTAGGAGCCCAGGGCGGCGAAGTCCTTGTAGATAAAAAGGAAGACACTAGTGGTTGGTACTAGCAATGGTGGCCGACAGCTATAAAGTCAACTTCGTTTGTCCCGTTTAATATTAGTATTCAGTCTGCAAAGAAGGTGTGAATGTCTTTTAACTTAGAAAAAAACATTTTCATCGATTCGAATCCTTTGTGAGGCTGTATTGGTCAAGAGGATACTTGGCCTAAATAAAAAGACACCTTTTTTATTTTATCATTGGGGTGGTCATAGCTTCAATAGGGTGGTTCGAAAAATAGATTTTTTCAAGGCATAAAGAATTAAAAAAAAATGCAACTTCGCGTCGTTTCAATTGATTTAATCACTGTTGGATGGAAACAAAAGGTGTTTTTTTTCTCTTTTCTTGTTATTAATATCAATTTGTGGAACTAGCCTTTCTTTTTAGCAAACCTACCCAATGTTTAAACTAAAATAAATTAGCTCAAAGCTGTATTTTTTTTAGGAAAACCAATTGGCAGAATTTTAGTTTTTTGGGCATTTTGAAATAGCACTGGCTAAAGGCGGTTTCAAAACACTCAAAGAGCAAAAAATTAAAATTTAGTTTAGACCACCATTTCAATTACATAACGATTGTTTCTTTTTTTTTTTATAAATATGTGCATTTTAAAGCTTTTTAAAAAGTTAGAATTTTGGGACCACACACGAAAAAGACGCTTTTTACGCATTTTGTGATAATGTTTTCCTTTTTTGAATTGGGCATGAAATTTTAAATTTGTTTTTTTTTTTAATAAATTTTTTCCCCAAACCTTGACCAAAGTCGAGAAAAAACAATTTTAAATAAAATTTGTACCAGCTTTATAGGAATTTCAAAAAAAAACCCCTAGAAATGCATAATTTGTGGGTCTTGGATTCTCCTGGCGTCCAATTTCCCGGAGTTACTTAATTTTAACTGGGAAATTTTCAATTTTCAGGGAAATTCAAAATTTATAGAAAACTGCTCGATTTTGGTTCTTTTTCAATCTTTTAAATTTAAAATTTATATAACTTCACCAAAATATACAATTTTTCTAATAGGGTAATTCTCTACCAACTCACACGAAATCGGGAAAAGTTGCCCCGACCCCTCTTCGATTTGCGTGAAACTTTGTCCTAAGGGGTAACTTTTGTCCCTGATCACGAATCCGAGGTCCGTTTTTTGATATCTCGTGACGGAGGGGCGGTACGACCCCTTCCATTTTTGAACATGCGAAAAAAGAGGTGTTTTTCAATAATTTGCAGCCTGAAGCGGTGATGAGATAGAAATTTGGTATCAAAGGGACTTTTATGTAAAATTAGACGCCCGATTTGATGGCGTACTCAGAATTCCGAAAAAACGTATTTTTCATCGAAAAAAACACTAAAAAAGTTTTAAAAATTCTCCCATTTTCCGTTACTCGACTGTAAAAAATTTTGGAACATGTCATTTTATGGGAAATTTAATGTACTTTTCGAATCTACATTGACCCAGAAGGGTAATTTTTTCATTTAGAACAAAATTTTTCATTTTAAAATTTCGTGTTTTTTTCTAACTTTGCAGGGTTATTTTTTAGAGTGTAACAATGTTCTACAAAGTTGTAGAGCAGACAATTACAAAAATTTTGATATATAGATATAAGGGGTTTGCTGATAAACATCACGAGTTATTGCGATTTTACGAAAAAAAGTTTTGAAAAAGTTACTTTTTGCGTTTCTCTTTGTTTCGTCGTCCGTGTCTGTCGCGGGTGACCATGAACGGCCATGATCAACGACGACCAACTTTTTCAAAACTTTTTTTCGTAAAATCGCAATAACTCGTGATGTTTATAATATATATCAAAATTTCTGTAATTGTCTGCTCTACAATTTTGTAGAACATTGTTACACTCTCAAAAATAACCCTGCAAAGTTAGAAAAAACACGAAATTTTAAAATGAAAAATTTTGTTCTAAATGAAAAAATTACCCTTCTGGGTCAATGTAGATTCGAAAAGTACATTAAATTTCCCATAAAATGAGATGTTCCAAAAAATTTTACAGTCGAGTAACGGAAAATGGGAGAATTTTTAAAACTTTTTTAGTGTTTTTTTCGATGAAAAATACGTTTTTTCGGAATTCTGAGTACGCCATCAAATCGGGCGTCTGATTTTACATAAAAGTCCCTTTGACACCAAATTTCTATCTCATCACCGTTTCAGGCTGCAAATTATTGAAAAACACCTCTTTTTTCGCATGTTCAAAAATGGAAGGGGTTGTACCGCCCCTCCGTCACGAGATATCAAAAAACGGACCTCAGATTCGTGATCAGGGACAAAAGTTACTCCTTAGGACAAAGTTTCACGCAAATCGAAGAGGGGTCGTGGCAACTGCTGTGTGAGTTGGCGGAGAATTACCCAATATTATTAGTTGTCTTTCAAAACGTAAATAAATTTAAAAAAATATTTCTGTCCAGATGTTTTTTTTCGATCAAAATGTTTGGAAAGTGAGTAAAAGGAATTTATAAAAAAAATAAATAAAAAAAAAACATATAATTTCTGTAAAACATGCCTCTGTGACCAGTTTGAGTGAGTGTAATTAAGTTAAGTTGACACATATGGTTGAAATGAAAAACAATAATCTGACAGAAATTTTCTTTTCCAGGGTAAATAACTTTTCTTTAACAAGTCATACCGGTTATACATGAACATAAGCATAAAGGTAGCTTTGATTTTTTTTTCAACTTCTGATGTTTTTAATTCAAACAATTTGGAAACAACTTAATTTTTTCAAATATTTAGAGCAAATTTTAAAATGCAAGTCTATGGGCACTTTTCAAACAATACGAAGTTAGTTTTTTTTAATGATTTTTTTATGTTTTTAGTTTGTCACATGGTTTTCAGCTTAATCAAATTGTAATTGTTGAACGAATTGAATTAATTCTTCTTGCACAATGTTATTTAAATTTGCAATGATAACAATTCAATTTTCATCTCATTTGGTCATGGTAAACAAAAACGTAAAAAATCTTAATTTTGCTTTGGCGGGAAGAGGTTTTTTTTTTTTAAATGTAACATCAATTATTCTTGAAATAGCTTTACTAAAATGTGTTAATTTTTTTTTCATTGGGCTAGATCTATTCCCAGTTTTGAATACTTTAGAAATTAGTATTATTAGGTGTAAATCAAGACATGAAGATTGATTCAATATGATCAGGAAATTGAATTGAATAAAATCAACAGTTTTCACTTCTTCAGTACATTTTCAAAATAATGGTTCCTAATAGTTGAGAAAATGTATATTTTCGGCCATGTTTTGGGAAATCCTGGGAAATTTCTAAATTCCCCGGGAAACGGAGAATATTTTTTACGAGAGATCCGGAAAAAAAAATCCCGGGACGGAGATTGGACGCTCTACTCCTTACCAATTTTGGGACATTTAAAAAAATAGTTTAAGCTTTTATATTGAATTGTTGTAGCAATCTATTTTACAAATATTTTATATTTTTAGTAAGAATTTTTTAAATAAGAAAGAATTGAAAATAGTTTCTAAAAGAGGTTAAATTATATATTTTTTTTCTCATATTTATATTTCCTCCATAAATTAAAAAAAGAAGAAATAAAAAAATTTAAAATATACACTTAAACCTGATTGTACGCAAACGTGTTGATGAAGAAATTGCTCTGACTAAATATGAGTAAAATCATATCCTAGGCCAAAAGCAACACAAACAAAAAGTTTTAATAAGTTTTAAATTATTCATTTTTTCAACATGGAACTCTGTTACTAAATTAAAATGTTAAATATAATTTTGAATTAGAACGAATCCTTGCCAAGCCATTGCATTGGGTGACTGTGTCAAAATCATCTTCTCTTCCCTCTCCACCCGGAAGTTTCCACTTTTGCGCTGACATCGAAATACCAACCAACGCACAGTAGAAGCACTTCCTCTTCATACACAAACACACACGTAGACACGCACACCGTCACACCACCTACCGGAAGGTTCCGCGTAATGAATAGCTTTTAGTGTAATGATATTATAATGCTTTTAGCCCACTACACACTGCTGCTGCCACTGCTGTCACTTTGGTACACAACGTGGCCACCAGGAGGCAGCATGATGCAACATTACCTTCCGGTTTCTGTTCTCCTTCCCCCCTCCACCGTCCCACTTCACCTTGGTTGGGCGTGGGAAAATTGCTGCCAGAACAGATTCTGCATAAACAACAATTAGATTGTAGGACACCGACGGTGGTCCAAGTGACAGTGATGGCGGTGCTGGTGTGAAGACACTTCTGGTTTGTTTACCAAACCATTACCGGGCCCATCAGTCAAAAACGGTGACACGTGGCACTCATAAGTTGTGTTTGCATGTATTTGGTTGGTATTATTTCGCTTGAAATAAATTTAATAAATTAAATGAAAAATCATTCTTTTAAAAATAAGGTAAAAGTAGATAAAATAATATTGAAAGTCACTGAACGACAATAAAAAAACAGAAGAAGCGTTGAAGATGTCAAATTCTACTTTACGAATGTCATCCCCATGACTTCAACGATTTTGAAGGTCTTTTGAGAAAATTCCGTTGATCGTGAAACGTAGCCATTCTGCGAAAATGCTGGTATTGGCTTGGAATCCAAAAGCACATAATTGTCTCGAATTTCATTCAAGTTTTAGATTTTCTGTCAAAATAAAAACATAACTTGAAAAACAATAAAAAATATGAAAGTGTTTAATGATAGTTTTTATCTGAGTATATTTTTGTGTGTTTTGGACTATACTTGTGAATTACACAAAACAATACTTTTGGCCCCTTAAGAGATTCCCACGAAACAAGCGACATCCAATATTCCCAAAGAGCGTATTGAAATCTCACTTCCTGTGAAGTCGAAGCCAATAAAGCGGACGCAGATTCGCCGCCGGAAGGCCGTATCTCGAAACGGCACTTTCATCCACCTCATCATCCTCGACATCACCATCAGCCTCAAAAACAATAGCGCCCCCTAAAAGTTGTCTGCGAACACGTGTCTGTGTGGAGAGCCACAGAGTTCCCACCCACGCACTGCCACGTGGCTTCCTGTCTGACAAGCTAATAACAAGACCGCCCCCCCTGGGGTGTCGTCTGTCTATGGTCGCAAAGCTCAACAACTTTGGAACTTTTGTGTCGAGTGGTTCTGGTTCTGTGGCACACACGGCCTACTACTCTGTGTGTGTGTCCGCTTTCGCTAGAATTTTCCACCCACGACGGGATTGCGGGGTGAAGCCTGCTTTGCAGTGCTAAATATAAGGGGAGGAATTCGATTTTTGGGTTTGATTTGATTATACCGGGAAGCATTTTGTTGTGTTGTGTTGGGTGCTTTCTGAAATAGAAACCCCTTTCCGGGCAATGAAAATCAGGATCTATTTGTGAGCTCATCCCTACTGATTGATTCATTTCGGGTCTATTTCGGTCTTTTTGGGTTTAATTTCGAGGGGGATGATGGAATTCTTGGAATCAATTTGGATCAATTGAGAATTTCTTTAATTGGAATCTACACTGCAAACCTTTTGCTTTAATTTGATCAATTTTATTGCCTTAAAATACACAGCAAAAAATCCGATGGTAAAATCGCATGCAAAAGCATGCACATCACCTTCGTCAAAATAAACACTTAATATTACACACTGCATGTACAATTTTTTCATGCACAAAAAAAAGTTGCAATCGACGTGATTCTAACCCAGCACCAACAGTAAGGACTGGCACCTTAGCCCACTCAGCCATCAGACCGATGAAAAGCTGTAAGGATAAACGCATATATCAGCTTGACATTTCGGTCAAGTAGGTTTCCCATACTGATGGGCTACATATTTCAGGCCGTAAAATACATACAATTGCATAAAATAATGCAAAATTTATTTTACAATCAGCACTTACATGCAGCTGGATTACTACTTTTTTAGCAGTGTAAATACTTTTGGAAACACTGAAAAAAATTTATATTCAAAGTATATTCAGTATTGTTCAAAACATTTCATAACATTGAACAATTCAGCAAATTGCTTTTAAAGTTTACCCACAAACCAGACAAATCAAGTCTCGATACACACCACCCGACTTAGATCTAGCCCAGGCCAACTGGGATGAGAGGTGACCTCGCTTACCACTACACCAATGTCATTGTCTTTGAATCTAATTTTTAAGAAAATATTCTGAAATTTTCGAAAAAAATAAAATAAAAATCTGGCCAAATTCCGATTATACATGATTTTTTAACCGAATTCGGTAGTTGAAAAATCGGTAAAGTTCAGATCGGTAAACCATTTGTCAAAATGAACATAATTTTAGAATTTATGTAATGAATAATGAACAATAATGAACTTCATTACCGAATTTCGGTAAAGTTTTACCGAATTAACAACAGTGACGGATAATAGTGGGGTGGAAGGTGACTATTTTGTTTGAAAACGTAAGAAATTTGTCATCTGTTTTTTTAATGATAGCCTGTACTTTTAAAATATAAAACCATTGAAAACATGTCATTAGATTGTTGTGATTGGCAAGATCATTTCGATCAAAAATGTATTTAAAATCGAATGATACCTGGAAATCGGGCAAAATCTGTCCAAATCTGGAGCAGAGGATGGTTTAATAGGGTGTAATATCAAAATCGATTTTCCAGCACAGCAATTTTTCAGTGCCTTTTGGGGTCCTAAACAACTCCCCAAAGTTTGGGAACGATTGGTTAAGTCCTCACTTTGCGCAAAGCGATTCAATTTTCCATATAAATTTGTATGGGAAAAACCCATTTTTTTGGATATTGATATTTATTTTGAATATTTCACGCTGTTCTTAAACCGGATTCGGATGCTCTGGAAGGTGCTCTACAACTTTCCCGAAGAGAGTATGGTGCTAGCTTATCCCTGAAAGAAGATACAGCGTCCTCAAAACTCGTCTAAAACGTGATTGTCGAGCAAAAAACACGTTTTAGACGAGATTTGAACACGCTGTATCTTTTTTTAGGAGCAAGTTAGCACCATACTCTCTTCGGGAAAGTTGTAGAGCACTTCCAGAAGAATCGAATCGTTCCCAAACTTTGGGGAGTTGTTAAGGACCCCAAAAGAACTGAAAAAATGCTGTGCTCGTTAAATTTGGACAACTTTATTTTTTTCCATGCAACCATAATACACCCATATTAACCCTCTACTGCCCAAATTTTTTTTTCGGAAATTTTTATTTTTCCCGTGTTTAGTTGGTCATTTTGAGCAACTTTTGTGCTACGAAAAACTTTACTCCTCCTGTTTTATATTTGTCTTGTTTCATTTTTAGTATTTTAATTTGCATTTATCTTGTTAAGTTTATGTTTGTATTTGGCTTACTCTACAACCTGCTATCATTACCTTTTGCATATCTAGTTTTTTCATGTTTTTACAGTCACTTTTCATTTTTTTGCTTGTTTTTCACATTTTCTATTAAATAACGATACCATTATCATTTTAATTGTGAAAAGACGCTTGGAGGCATAGTCTGGTACAATACAAAAAATACTATATACTTTCACATTATATAGAGGAAATGTTGATAAAAAACACAGCCAAAGTTGATCCCAAAAAAAAAATAACTTTTATTAAAACATTGGCAAAGTCACATAAAACAAGTCAAATTTCCAAACAGTCAGTTTTCTTTAATTTTAAGAACTTTTCTTTACAATGCTTTTCAAAGATCAAAAATTGGTTGAAAAATGTTTTTTTTTGCGAATTTTTAGATCGAGGCTCGCCCAGAGGCTGGGTTGGGTTGTAGAGGGTATACTTTATTCTGTTGGGCACTTGAAAAATCTGGCATTCCCAGGTTTATCTGGAAACCTGGCAAGCAGGGTACAGGTGAAAAGAATTACTTCTTTAACTAGAGGTGGGCAAAAAAAAGAGCTAGCCGCTCAAAGAGCCGGTTCATTAAAAAGAGCGAACGAACCATGGCACACAAAAAAAGAACCACGGTTCTTTTTAAACTCCGGTCTTTTGAAAGAACCGTTCCACGATGGAATAATTTTTACACTTGTTATAAATATTATTGATTTAATTTCCAAAAAATGATTGTTGTTATTTTTTTTGAGGATTTAAAATACAATTTAAAATATTTCAATGCTAATAAAAAAATGATCCCAACATTGTCCCCTGGTGAACTTTTTCAAATATTTTAGGATAAAGAACGTCAAGTTAAAGGCTATTTCCCGACATTGTTAGAGCTGTTTCGTCATATTATATTGGGGTGTCTATAGCAACTTTCTCATCAATATATATTTAAAGATTCTCAATAGCATCGAAGACAATATTTGAAAACAACTTAATAGTTTTCAAGCTCATATTTTCAATTTCCTATTTTTTTTTGAAACTCTAAAAGTAAATGATTTTCTAAACAAAATGAAAAAACTTTTCATTGTACTGATCGTACATTTAAGTATTACCCGAATACAAATTTGAGCATTTCAAATTGCTGATCTTGTAAATTATTACCGAAAATCTACTAAATAGCTTAGAGATTTTGGAAATAAATTAAATCCTCCTTAAATCACCATTATTTCAGCTTTGGCACAGATAAACGCAATTTTAAAATTAATAGCAATTTCTCCAAAATCCTATAATTAAGTTTGGATGCCATTCAATTATTCGAACGTTTAGGTTCGAATAGAAATTTTGACATAAAGACCGCTAAGACCTATAGTTTTCAAGGGCATCTTCTCGTTTTTAGTTATTTATTTTTTTCAAATAATTTATATAAATTCAATGTTAAATAGCTTTAAAAATCACACCATTCTTACAAAATATCCCTTTCATCCATATTTTGAAAAAGAGCGAAAGAGCCGTTCAAAAGAGCGGCTCTTTTTAATGAGCGAACGAAAATGAGCGGCTCCTTGAAAAGAGCGGTTTTGCCCACCTCTATTTTTAACAAAAAAATAAATAAATAACAAGGTTTTTGATTACTATAACTTGAAAACGGTGTACGATATTGAAATTTATGTTTTTAATATTTTTCATCTAAAGAGAAAATCAAAACATTTTTTCAATTTTTTTTTGAAGCATTGGCAACACTGTTACATGAATTTATTCTTTAGGCCATAAGATGATATTTTTTTACCATTTAAAACATATTCAAATAAAGAATTTTAAAAAATGATTATTTTGCGCTATTCAATGTATGGAAAGTAATTTTTCAAAAATACCTAAGGCAAATATTTTAAAAAGTTTTTGTCCCTCTGGTCGAAGTCAAGGGGGGGAGTATTTTATAAAATGCATTTTACACTAGTTCAATTGAGAAAGTTAAGAAAATCTAGATTAAGCGAAAACAAAAATTTCGGCGAAAAAAAGTTTGTGCGGTACAGTTGTCTGCCTGTGTGGATCAATCGGACCGCGCGCTGGACTCACAATCCAGAAGTCGCTGGTTCGAATCCCGAGGCGGACGCAAAAATTCTAAGTGTTAGTATAGGTATTCGGTGCCCTCTCCCCGTGCCATACCTTCACACTTAGGAGACCCGGGAGGCGGAGTCTTGTCGCAAAAAGAACGATAGACACCTGTGGATCCGTTGACGAAACCGCAAGGTTTAAGAGGGCCGCATTATAAGGTGTTACGTCGATTCCGTTTTTTTCCGTACAGTACAACGAATATTTTCAAAAATTCAAAAGATTTTAGAATATGTTGTATTTATTGGTTTTAAGCAAACCTAAACAACAAATATTTTCCCAAGAATAAACCATTTTTGTATAACTTTGAAAATAAATTTAGATTTTTTATACTGGTTAGCATATTCGACACATTTTTTCATGGCGAATTTAGTTTTTTTTATTAAACCTATTTTTTTCATATCACAGCAGACATTTTAGTATTGAGAAAAATATGTTATACATACTGAACACTTTTGAAAAAAAAACAAAATTACAAGCAAAATTTTAAAATATTTGAATCGATAGGAGAACTTGTCAAAATTGCTTTCCATTGTTCGAACATTTTTTAAACTGGAATCATACAACATGAACTGTTTTATTTGAATATTGTTTTTTTATATATATTTTGTCTAAACAATTCTGTTTTATCAACAATTAAAAAAATCGGTTTTAATGCATTTTCAAGAAATATTTAAGATGTTTAGTTCTAACTGTTTAGATCCCAAAAAAAAAAAATTTTAGTAATTAAAAGCTATATGTATTTGGGCTATTTAAATTGGGTTTTCCTTCGCAGAACTTTTTTTTTTTTTAATTTGATTGCTGAGCTTTTTTTAATAACATAGACATTTTTTTAGAAAAAAAAGTTAAATGCAAAACTCTCAAATTCGAATGTGCTTTTAAAACAATAGATTTCCAATCAACGTTCGTATAATTCCATCGTTCACGCTATCGTCGGCAGTACAAAATGATTCAATTCAAGTTAAACACTCAAAACCACATAACCCAAACGGAAGCTGCTTTATGTCGGATTTCCAAGAGTTTTCGCGTCGTGGCGTGGCAACAAAAAGACACTCTTTATTCGCGAACGCTCAGGCAGGAGCTCGTATTCATACGTAAATTTTGCGTACATAACGAACGATTTGAAGGTGGGGTGGTTCTGCAGTTGAAATGTTTAACCCTTTAAGGCTTGATGGGATTTTTTTGTAGTCTGTAGTTTTCGTATGGTCCTCAGAATAGTTTTCCCATCATTACCTTAAAACATATTTTTTTGAAAATTCAGGCCTGTTCTTTGATTTCAATATGATTGGAAAATTAGTTTAAAAAATAGGCTAAAATTTCTATCAATTGTTCAAAACTGCTACAACCAACCCTACTTTTGGCGATGCTGTTTTAAGACGGTGTCGTCTTAGCGGGAGGGAAAAGCTCTCGGTTAAGACGAGGAAAACATAACACTTTTCCACCACACACGTGCTCGGGAGCTGGGCTGGGGGGGTTGCAAGGCGGGGGCCAAATCGAGACATCAGACCCAGGAATCGTGCTTGTCAGAAAGGAGCACGCTGAAGGTTACGCTCGGCTTTCCGTCTTATTTCCTTGGGGGTTTTCAGGTTTCGATAATAGAAGAATTTAGGGTGGTTCTGCAATTCACTTTGCGTATTATTAAATTAGTGAAATTTTATTTACCTTCAAAAGAAGATTTTTTTTCAAAAAAATCTTTAAAAATATTCAGAACACCTAATATTTATCAACATACACCCTAGATTAGGTTCTTGGGATACCTGCTGGTAAGATATTTAATCAAATTTGTTGAGCTTGGATTACACCCAACCATGTCAAGGATATATTTAACTGTACCTTGGATTCATGCCCGAGACGGAAAATTAATTCCTCTGATAAAAATCCCTCTTTCGCAAGTAAATAGCTTCACGATCCTGTGATATTAAATAAATTTTACTACCGTCTATTTTTTGGCGTTTGAAGCTCCGCCGTCAATTTAATAAAGCCAGTGTGAAAAAAACTGAATCAATTTGATGAATGGTTTCAGGGTTGCAACAATAAATCAATTACACGAACTGGTCCCGCAAAATAAAAAGTTCAAAGGCTATCGAAATAAGCCGATATTGATATAAAGTAAATCAACCATTATTGGAATGAGCGGTATGAGTTTAAGTGCACTTTTATGCAACCTCAAACACTTCAAAGGGTTTTCACTGCAGTGCATGCTTGTGTGGGGTGTGCGATTATCCCGCATACAAAATTATCGAGAAAATCGAGTGTGTGGGCGAAAATCGATAGCCGCCATCATCGTCTCGATGAGAGACCGCACTTGAGCAAATTGCACTTGATGAAATGTGTGAACTGTGGGAATAATCGTGGAAAGTGATATTTGTCGCGTATTTTATCGAAAATGTTTAACAAAATTAATTTTGAATTGAATATGTTATCTGGGTAATTCTCCGCCAAATCACATAAAATCGGAAATAGTTGCCCCGATCCCACTTCGATTTGCGTGAAACTTTGTCCTAAGGGGTAATTTTTGTCCCTGATCACGAAATCGAGTTCCATTTTTCGATATCTCCTTCCACATTCGAAAAAAGACGTGTTTTCAATCCTTTGCAGCCTGAAATGGTGATGGTTTGGTAATTTGGTGACAAAGGGACTTTTTTTTGTAAAATTGGACGCCTGATTTGATGGCGTATTCTAAATTCCAAAAAAGTATTTCTCTTTCTGTAAAAAATTGCGTTTGTCATTTTTTAGGAAATTTAATGTAATTTTCAAACCTGCAATAACCCAAAAATGTTATTTTTTAATTTAAAAAAATGTGTTTTTATAACATTGCAGGGTAATTTTTTTAGAGTGCACTGAGAGTACTGTTCTACAAAGTTTTTAAGCAGACAATCACAAAAAAAAAATTATACACAAACCATGTTACCATTACGAGAAATCACGATTTTATGTAAAAAAAGGTTTTGAAAAATTTATTTACTTTTGTTGTTTCTATTTGTTTCGGCCATTTCTGACACCAACCAACTTTTCAAAACTTTTTTTTCGTAAAATTGCAATAACTTGTGAACATTTCAACACTCTAAAAAATAAAAAAAGGTTCTTGGCAATCTTTTCAGCTATTTGTTTCGTCATAGGTCTTGTCATAGCTGTTTTTTTTGGTAGTACTACACAGTAAAAAATTGTGTAAATTTTAAAGGTGTGATTTTAGAAGGTTCAATACTATATCTTTCATGATGTAATTTTACCTTAATTTAGACTAAAAAAGTGACATTGCACCAGAAAAGTGGTAAAATTACATATTTTCAGAGGTAAAATTACACATTTTTATAGTTTGATAAAAAAGATGTACACAGTAAAAATTAATGTAAATTTGGAATCTGTAATTTTGGAAGGTTGAATATTACCTCTTTTATGATGTAATTTTACCTCAATTTAGACTAAAAAAGTGACATTACACCAGAAAAGTGGTAAAATTACACATTTTCAGAGGTAAAATTACACATTTTTTCTGACATAAAAGATGTACCCCTTCCCAGATGTAATATTACCATGATTTTTAAAATGATTTTTGACTGAGTAAATCAAGAGTAAAACCAAGACTCGTTCATTTATTTAGTCAAAAAATTATCGTTTATTTTCAGTTTCACAATTGTTCCTTTGTTTGTTTACATATTTTTTCAATTACTCTAAGCTATATACAATTATTCAGTTTAAAGTTGTTTAGTTGTTGAGATATTCACTTGTAGAAAGAAAGATGGTGTCAGAGGGACTTTCATTTGAAATTTGCTCACCCGATTTTAGGGGTTTCTCAAAATAACCAAAAAACGTTTTCTTTATCAAAACAAGTAAAAAAAATGGTTTTAAAATTATTCCATTTCCTTTTGCACAACTGTTCAAAAATCGATAGTAATTGATCACAAAATTGTTTTTTTTTCGAAAATTTCAATTTCGTTACAAAATAGCTTAAGCAAAACTTTTTTTTATCCTGACTTAAGGCAAAACAATTAGTTTTTTTCTTGCAGCACCTTATTTTAAAAACAAAAACAACAATAATTTTGGGAAAAATGTTGACGATTTTGCAAACATTTTAAAGATTACGAATTTGACAACGAAGAGATTAGTTTACAAATATCCATGTTTTTTATTAAGTTTTTGTTTCCTCTTCACTTTTAATCTCTTATGAAGTTAGAGAAAATAGTGAAACTTTGCTTTGAAGTGTTATTTTGGCCCCTCTTGCGAATCCTTGGTTAATTTTTCGATTTGTCGTGACGGTGGAGCGGTACGACGTTTTTCTTTTTTTTTTTTGATTTTTACAAAGACACGTTTTTTCGGGATTTGTAGGTCGAAACCGGGAAGAGATAGAAATTTGACGTCGAAAGTATTTTTGTGTAGAATTGATCGCTAATAAGTAAAAAACGTATTTTTCATCAAAAATAGTTTTAAATCGCTACAATTTCCCGTGAATCAAAATCTAGAGACATGTCTTTTTTGGTAAATTTTATATAGTTGTTTATTCAAGCATAACGTATTTTTTCTAATTTCGCAGGGTTACTTTTTATAGTGTACCAATGCACTACAAAGTTGTAGAAAAGTGTAAACATAAGTGGCTTGCATATGTACATTATGCACATTTGGCTATAATCCTATGAAAAATCATCCAAACTTTAAAAAATATGATGTTTTGGAATCGGAATGATGTCAGCTATCCATTGCAATTATAATTAAATAAAAAAAATTCACAAAAAAATGTATTTTTCCTGTATTTTGCAAATGAAATGTTTCTCAAAAAAATACTCAATACTATTGTTATTGGAATATGGGATTTTTTATACATTTCGAAAGTTATAACACATTTTTTTGAAAATACTAAAATTCTTCACAAAACCACGTATTTTTGAAAAAATACACAAGATTTCAGTTTTTAAAATATGGGCATAATTTTTTCACAAAATTACTTATTTAAAAAAAAATACAATGTGGGTATCAAATGACTTTAAAGACTTTTCATAAATTCTGATTGTAATACTATTTTTTTGTGGAATACTCAAAATTGACTTCTATGATAATTTTGAGAATTCCATAAAAAATATGATTACTATCGAAATGTATTAAATAATCCAGATCATTTGATACCAACATTGAAAAAAAAAAAACTGAAAGCTTTAACGAAAATACGAAGTTTTGTGAAAATTATGCGTATTTTACAAAAAAATATTGTACCCGTTTTGTAATAAACTTTGAGTATTTTCAAAAAAAATTGTGTTAAAACTTTCGAAATGTATAAAAAACCCTATCATTTGATACTCATATTGCAAAATAATAATTTGGAGTTTTTTTTGAGAAATAAATGCATTTTCAAAATTATCATGTAATTATAATTACAATGGATAGCTGACACCATGCCGATTCTTAAACACCATAATTGTTTGAAGTTTGGATTATTTTTCATAGGATTACAGCCAATGTCCCCCTTATAGCCAAAACAATTTCTGTGCTTCAGTTTTCCATATGCGGTGCTAAACCGAGGCTTGACTGTACCAGTTTTTCAATGTTTTCATGTTTATTATTAGAAATTGTAGGTTTTTGATAGTATTTTTTTAAATTCCTGCAAATTTTGCTTGAGAATGACACTTTGAACGTTTTGTGACTTTTTGTATAATTTTGTAAAGATTCAAATCGCCAATAATTTTGTTTCAAGCGCTTTTAATTTTTTCGCATTTTTTTAAATTATTTTTAAATATGTAGACTTATTGATCAGAGCAAAAAAAAAAACAAAAAAAAACTAAATAAACGAAATGCAATAAACTTGAAAGTGTTGTTCAACATGATTGTTAAGGTCATTGCAAATGTTATGTGAAGGTTCCCTTCAAAATTTCCTCAAAAAATTAGGGGCAACAAATTTATTATTGATTAAAATTGAAACATTTCCAAAAACAAAACCGTAAAATAAATTGTAAACTGTTCGGAATACAGTGTCTAACACATATTTATGCATTTCAAATAAAGATGAAGACTTCTTTTTAATCTTTTAAAATTTAATTTTGGTACCACAGACCGGAACAGAACTTGAAAGTTTAGAAAAAAATATTATTTGATGAATTCTTTGATATTTTGCAAATATTTGATAGTAGCATAACTGTAATGGTGTATAATCACAAAATTACGTTTTGTTTCAAAATGTCGAAGATCCTGCTTAGAATTTGAAATTAAGTTTTTTTAATTACTTTAAAAAAATGGAACCATATTTTTTTTAAGCTATCAGTAACATGAATATGAAAAACCCGATTACGAGTTGCTCTCAGTGTTTGATAAATCGTTTTAATACCACCTTTAAGATCCACTCATCGAATCGATTCCAATCGAGTTGAAGTGCCGATATCACACACACACAAACACATCATTTAATCCCACTTGTCTGGCACCTAGGTCTGATTTTGAAACCACTTATTTACGGCGAAAGTGCAAATATCTTCGAGGATAATTTCCATTCCGCAAACTGGCAGTCAGAACCCGGTTAAATATATTGTTATTGCTGATGAGATTCCGGATTAATGTTTCTTGTTAAAGGCCCGCGCGATGATTGTTTATGACGGTCTTAACGTGATTGAGGATGTCTAGCTGTTAAGCCGTTGTTTACCTTAAGAAGGTGAGTTCCACCATTAAATCGAGCAACTTTAAGGGACGGGGCGTGTTAAACGACTTCCTTTCACGTGAACCTGAGAAAAATGTCTCGTTTTCCCCTAAAAATAGCAACCATTTCTCACCACAAACACATCCTTTCCCCGATAAAGCCACAAAGTTTTCCCTCGCGAAAATCTCCTCAACAAAAAAAAAGGTCGAAGAAAAGCGGAAATGACTCCCGCCGCCCCTCCAGCAAAAGCGCGCGAACGGATGTAAACAGTGCTTCGCCAAGTCTGGCAACTCTGGTGGGTAAAGTTAAGAGTTTTTTCGCTGCCTCCAAAACCGACTTGGCTTTTGGCTGATGGATGGGGCTGGGCGGTGAGGGGTGAGAAAATTTCCGCCCACCGGAAAAGTTCATTTTGTTGCGCACTTCCCTCAAGTTTTGACGAAAGTAATTTTCGGAGTGGCGGGATTTATGGTTTCTTTGTGGGATATTAAAAATTATCCTTAAAAAAAATTAAAATAAATAAATTAACGACAAATTGACAAATTTTAAAATTTCCGTTTTTCGTAAGAAAACTTCAAAATCGCACTAGGTGAATTCAAACCGCAAAGTTTGCCCCAGCTCATTTCGTCCAATTCACGTGGAAATCATCAAAACTCCCAAACCAAAATGGGATGTTCATGAATCCGTAATGAACCTGTTACGAACCTAAGTAAACCCCGTAAGTGCCCGTGCAAAGGTCATCCTTCAAAAAACGGTGGAATTAAATTTAATTGAAATTTTTGAGAGAGAGCTTCTTGACTGTGTGTGTGCGACCGAAAACCGCAACCAAAAAGGTGTACGCGTGTCGTCTTCAGACAATTTCCACAGACACCTCCTCACACACAGAAAGCGCGTATTTATTGTCTCGCAAGATAAATGTGTGATTTAATTAAATTTACGCGTGACTTGCCGTAAACGATGCTGCTTTGTTGACAGCCGCCTTTTTGTTGTTGGCGAAAACTAGAGAAGAGGGTGGCGTAATTTAGGGACATTCCCCGGATTTTTTGCTGCGCGTAACACGCACAGCAGCAGTAAATAAGTGCGTGTCGGGCGAGCGAGCGGGGCTCAGGTGTTTGCTTTCAGGTGCCGCGAAAGCGCCTGATAAGAAGGGACGTTGTTGACACTGTTGAATTTAAAGAACTTGCTAAAGTGAAGTGCTATTTTTACGTTAATTTGGCATGCACGGAGAGACTGGCTAAGGTAAAACCAACATTCGGTTGGTTTTGTTGTTAATGTACTTAAATTTCAGATTGTTTAATTATTTGATAGTCCAATCTCTTTTAAAATTTTCATATAAATTATTTTAAATAGCTTTAAAGAAATTAAAAATGGGTTTTTATCCTTGTTGTGCTTTGGATTTCAGATGATCTAAAAATTTTAATTCCAATGTGATCCATCGTTTTATAAATATCTTTAATTTTTTTTGTATGACAATTACTCAAAAAACAAAAAGCGACAACAAATAAAGTGATACCACTGAATATAAAATTTTAGTTTAGGTTTGAATTTCTTATTTTATATTAAACAAATTTTAAAAATTATCTTAAAGTTACTACCGCAAACTGGGGAATATCGGGACTACAGTCTGAATATAGGTACAGGAGATTTAAGAGGAATATATTTGGAAATCGGTGTACTAATTGTTTTCTTCTGTTCCTGTTTTAACCGAAGTTTTCAAAACATTATGCAAAAAAATGGCTTGAATAGCTGTCTTAACCCGTTACATTTGTTCTGATTTGCCCCAGATGTCGCTATTTGATGAAAAATCATTCAATATCAAATATTTTTCAAATTTAAAATTTGCATATAATACCCAGTCTTTTAAAAATATTTAAAATTCAGTCGAATATATTTTTAGCGCTAGGCATTTTGCGGATCAGTAAACTAAAATTAAAAAAAATCCCTTATAAGCGAAATTTATGCTGATATATGCCGAACACTAATTTTAATGCTTTAAAATTCGTATCCATCACCATGTATCCAACTGTTCATCTATTTTTACGAGCAAATCTGAATTACCAGACCAAAATTTTATTATTTTTTTTATCAGTTTCGGAAATCTCCCGGGGCAAACATAAAAAATCCCGGTATTCGGGAATTTCCGGTTTAGGAATAATCGCGGGATTTCAGTCCCGGGAATTCCCGCGATGGACACACTACTGCTTTGCCTTGGCCAGTATTCCTTGTGAAAGAACTTTTGAATGTTTTCCTAGAAATACTCCAGAATTGAAAAAAATCGAAGGGGATAAAGTTTGTCAGATCGTGTTTTTTAAATAATAAAAACTTATTTTAAAAATGATGTTTTTTGAAAAGTGCAAATCATAACCTTTACCATTGCCGAAGACACCAAATCGATCAAGAAATTTCTTCTCTATCGAAGCTAATGGCTTAGTTGGAAATGAGGAATCGATGAAAAACATTTATTCAAATAAAAAATATGCAATGAAAAGACGATTTGTGAAATTTTAGAAAATTAGTCAGAACTTCTATTTTTTTTTTCAATTCGGCAATAACATTTCTAAATTGCCTTGACTGTTATGGGCCAAAGTTACGCGAAGTTGAAAATTTTTTTATGGAATTAACCCTAACTTCAGCCATAGATTTGTGTATATTGAATTGCCCTTTTCACAACAACCTTTAAATCAAGTTTAGATTTTTTTTAAGAATTATCTTGAAAAAAGCGTTATTTAAAAATTATAGGACTTTAAACAATACTTTCATCAAAAATCACGATGAATGCATGTAATTTCAATATTAATTATTTGAAATTATTCAAACTTTTTTTTTATTTGGCCATAAGGAGATCCAAGGCTTCAAAATTTTTAATTCAAAAAATGGCAAAGTGTTCTACTTCTTGTCGCTTCTACCGATTTTTTATGAACACAAATAACAGCAAAAATAGTTTATGAACCAAAAAATCCAGCACAACATTTAAATAGGTCATATGAAATTAGAAACGCCGGTTTGACCGGTTTTTCTGATTTTTTTAATGGATTCTTCGTAAAATTTCACTCAAAGATAAAAGATTTTCATTAACAGGATTCCGAAATACATAGTTTTGAATATAAACGTGCTTTCTTAAAAAAATATTTAAATTATTTAGCGATAATCTTTAAATTTGTGAGTACCAAAACATGTAATTTTTCAGATATAAATTTTGTCAGACATGGGTTGTACAAGACACTGTCAACAAGGCATTTGAGCAATGCTCTATGAAATCGACCGATTTCGAACATTTTTATTTTTTGTATTTTTTAAATTGGGTTAAACTTTTTTGGGGGCCTTCCCTATGACCAAAGAAGCTATTTTGTGTCATTGGTACACCCATACAAGTCTCCATACAATTTTGGCAGCTGTCCATACAAAAATGGTACGTAAATATTCAAACAGCTGTAACTTTTGAGTGAATTTGGTCTGCTCAATTTGGTATCTTCGGCAAAGTTGTAGGTATTGTTGAGGACTATTCAGAAAAAAATAGGTACACGGGAAAAAACATTTGCCAATTATTAGTAACTTTTTTCACAACACTCAATTTCCAAAAATAGGTATTTTATGATTTCCGAGATTTTTGATATGTTTTAGGGGACAAAAACCCGCAACTTTTGACCCATAGATAAGTATGGTCAAACAATTTGCCGCCGAGTTATGAATTGTTTTTAGAAAAAAAAAAACGAAATTTCATACAAAAAAAATGTTGTCCTCATTTTTACAGATTTTTTGATAAAAGGCTCCGTTTTCAAAATATTGCCGCCGAAAGTTTGATTTTAGTAAAATATTTGCAGTTTTTCGATTTTTAAGAAAAGTGACCATTGCTGAGATACAGCGGCTTAAAGAAAAAGAAACATGAAAATTGAAGTTTTTTAAGTCTCACCCAAACAACCCATCATTTTCTAGTGTCGAAATCTCAGCAACTAATGGTCAGATTTTCAATGTTAAACCATGAAACATTCGTGAAATTTCCAATCTTTTCGAAAACAATATTTGTAAAAAAATTGAATCAAGCCTAATATTTTAAAAGGGCCAAACATTCAATATTACACATCATTTTATTTGCATCCAAGAGAGCTTAAATTGGTTAAAACCCTGGAAAATTGTTATTTTTTTAAAAAATATTCTGGTTTTCATTTTCCAAAATTTAAATTTTGGTGCTACCCTTACTTTAATAGGACCACCCTAATGGCTAAATAAAATAACACGAATCAAATTACTTGGACCAAGGAATCGGATGAACAATTATGAGGCATTTTTTTTTTGAAATTCTGAGATTCTTGTTTCTTGTTTCTTGTTTCTTGTTTCTTGTTTCTTGTTTCTTGTTTCTTGTTTCTTGTTTCTTGTTTCTTGTTTCTTGTTTCTTGTTTCTTGTTTCTTGTTTCTTGTTTCTTGTTTCTTGTTTCTTGTTTCTTGTTTCTTGTTTCTTGTTTCTTGTTTCTTGTTTCTTGTTTCTTGTTTCTTGTTTCTTGTTTCTTGTTTCTTGTTTCTTGTTTCTTGTTTCTTGTTTCTTGTTTCTTGTTTCTTGTTTCTTGTTTCTTGTTTCTTGTTTCTTGTTTCTTGTTTCTTGTTTCTTGTTTCTTGTTTCTTGTTTCTTGTTTCTTGTTTCTTGTTTCTTGTTTCTTGTTTCTTGTTTCTTGTTTCTTGTTTCTTGTTTCTTGTTTCTTGTTTCTTGTTTCTTGTTTCTTGTTTCTTGTTTCTTGTTTCTTGTTTCTTGTTTCTTGTTTCTTGTTTCTTGTTTCTTGTTTCTTGTTTCTTGTTTCTTGTTTCTTGTTTCTTGTTTCTTGTTTCTTGTTTCTTGTTTCTTGTTTCTTGTTTCTTGTTTCTTGTTTCTTGTTTCTTGTTTCTTGTTTCTTGTTTCTTGTTTCTTGTTTCTTGTTTCTTGTTTCTTGTTTCTTGTTTCTTGTTTCTTGTTTCTTGTTTCTTGTTTCTTGTTTCTTGTTTCTTGTTTCTTGTTTCTTGTTTCTTGTTTCTTGTTTCTTGTTTCTTGTTTCTTGTTTCTTGTTTCTTGTTTCTTGTTTCTTGTTTCTTGTTTCTTGTTTCTTGTTTCTTGTTTCTTGTTTCTTGTTTCTTGTTTCTTGTTTCTTGTTTCTTGTTTCTTGTTTCTTGTTTCTTGTTTCTTGTTTCTTGTTTCTTGTTTCTTGTTTCTTGTTTCTTGTTTCTTGTTTCTTGTTTCTTGTTTCTTGTTTCTTGTTTCTTGTTTCTTGTTTCTTGTTTCTTGTTTCTTGTTTCTTGTTTCTTGTTTCTTGTTTCTTGTTTCTTGTTTCTTGTTTCTTGTTTCTTGTTTCTTGTTTCTTGTTTCTTGTTTCTTGTTTCTTGTTTCTTGTTTCTTTTTTCTGTGTTTTTTTTTCTTTTTTCTGTGTTTTTTTTTTCACTGTTTTTGGTTTTATTTTTTACCTATCTAGACCCTGTGACAAATCAAATTCGTCAAACGCTGTTTATCTATAACTATTTTGTGTTTCTAATTTGCAATCCAAATAAAGCCAGACAGAGTGCTGAAACCTGCTCATTAGGTGTTGATCGTTGCTACAGTTTAGAAGGTGGTGATTTTTTGGGTAAAATGTTCCGTGAGTGGAAATTAATGCTTCTCACATTTTTTTTTCAGAGTTCATGAACAAACTATTCTCGATGTACAACTCTCGTTAATGAAACAAATACTAAGTGGCATTGAAATATTGGTTAAGAATGTCGAAACCAACCAAGAATTTTTTAGGGATAATTGAACCGACGCAGCCACTTACAGCCAAATGATGATTCGAGGAAAAGCTATTCTGAGCTATGAAAATTCAAAAGTCACGTTGTAAATAGCTACTTACAAATAAAACTGCTTTCTAAAATGATGGATTTGTTTTGTACAAACCTGGAAATAGAAGAAAGGCATATTTTGATTAGTTTTTTGCTAGAAAAATCATGTCTCACATTTTTTAAAGAAAATATGACATTTTAATTTGATCACGAAGATAAAATCAACCAAAGCTGCATTCCAACCTATCGAACCATCTTTTCTTTATGGTCTACAGATAATTAATTAATTACCAGCAAATTAACGCTTCAAAGCGACTTCAAATTCGCTCCTTTTTCGATCATTGCGGCGTTAAAGTCATCGCCATCAGAAGAGCACACTTAGACAGGTTTTTCCTGCTAGACATTTTCACATCACGCCCCAGACATCAGCCGAGCACAATCTCTCGAAACATGTTCGCGATCGATACAGCTTCCTCTTTTTTATGCTGTCTCTGCTATGCTTTTTTTGCACACGATAGAGATGTCAACGGAAGGTATTTGAGCGCGAAAACTATGTTGCATCTGGTGTTTGGTGGTGGCTGACGAGCTTCTGTTTTTGGTGCGTTGATTTTATCTCAGGTGACCCCGAAGAAAAGAGTTTTGTTGAGGTTGGGTTTACAATGAGAACACAGTTTGTTAAAAAATTGATTATGAATATTTTTTATTTAGAATCATTTTTGAAATATTTTTGCTTTGCTTTGGTAACGAAATAAACGAACTAAAAAAAATTACAAAAACATAATTTGCTTTTTTAAACAATCAAAACACAATTTGCTAAAATTGTTTTTTTTAATACGCAAAAATTTTGCAATGCAGAACAAGATACAGAATTAATTTAATTTTCGCAAATAAAAATGCAATGTCAATCGATCACTTTTGAAAACAAACATCAACAAAACATGTTCGTATGTTGGTTGTCCAATCGGGTCATTGCCACACCAAATTCGCAGCCAGTATCAAAGTGCCTATTGGTGAGTGATCTGTGAGTTACGAATTTTGCGCTGCTCACAGTGTTGATTGATTTGTGTCGCGTGTAGTCGAGTGAAAAAAAAAGCAAAATTCGAGAAATTTCCAACAAGGTCTGTTTTTGTGAAGAAAAAAAAAAGAAAAGCGAAAATGTCTCACAAACCCTGGCAAAAGGTTAATTTGATGGCACAAAGGAGAGCACCGTAATCATCGCCATTGTCATCAACGTAACTCATTAAAACGCTGTAATGAATTTGATGCGTGTCGATAGCTCTCTGCTGGGACGCCTTACCCAGGGTTGGGATGACGGTGTGCTGCACACACGTGGCCATAATGGGATGCCAGGTCTGCCCCAGGGCTGTGCACAGCTTTTGTAAAAGTCCTGATCGCTTGCGCGCGGAAATGCGTTGACTTGGCAGGAAACGACCTCGGGGGAACTAATTTGATGTCGGGTATAGAATGTCTTTTACTTTGTTAGGATTATAGTTAAAGGTGTGGCTTAGGACGAATTTCGAACTCATTCAAAAGTAGTTTGCAGCAGAAAAGATCAGGTTAAAGCAGTTGCCAGCAATTTTAAATATTGAAATGCAGTTGAAATCAGTCGAAATCAGATGAAGGTAATCGAAATAAGTTAAAAGCAATCAAAAGCAGTTAAGGCAGTTTGATTAATTAAAAGCAGTTGAAACAATCGAAAGAAGTCAAATCAGCAGAAAGCAGTTTAAATTGTAGAAATTATCTAAAAGCAGTAGAAACAATCAAAGCAGAAGTAAGAAGACAAAAGCAGTTGAAAACAGTAAAAGATAGCAAATGAAGCAACCAAAAGCAGTAGATAGCAGATGCAAATATTCAAAAGCAGTCAACAGGTAAAAGCAGTGAAATTAGCTTAGCAATCTTAAACAGTTAAAATACTTCAAAATTAGTTGAATAAAATTAAAAGCAGTAAAAAAAAGCAGTTAAATTGTCAGTAGTGGTTGAAAGCAGTCAAAAGCATTTGGTTGAAAGCAGTCGAAAGCAGTCGAAAGCAGTTGATTGGAAGCAGTCGAAAGCAGTCAGATTATTATTAGTTAAACCATTTCATACCAATTAAATAAATGCAGTTAAATTGTCAGTAGTGGTCGAAAGCAATCAAAAGCAGTTGTCGAAAGCAGCCAGATTATTATTTGTTAAACAAGTCCAAAGCAGTTAAATCAAGTCTAAAGCAATTGATAACTGCGAAAAGCAGTTGAAAGCAACCAAAAGCAGTTGAAACGAGTCAAACTAAAAACAGTTAAATCTGTGTAACAAAGTCCAGTTGAAAGCAATAAAAAGCAGAGGAAAGCAGCCAAAGGAACTGAAAGCATTCAAAAGCAGTTGAAAGCAGTTTAAGTAGTTTTAAGCAGTTAAAAAACTGTCAAAAGTATTTGAAAGCAATTTAAGAAGCAGTTGAAGCAATCATATTAGTTAAAAGATCTAAGTAAGAAGAAAATAGTCAAAAGCATCAAAAGCAGTCGAATTATTTGAAAATAGTCAAAAGCATTTGAAAGAAGTCGTGACCGAGCCACGTAGCCTAGTGGTAACGCTTCCGCCTCGTAAGCGGTAGATCGGGGTTCAAATCCCGGCTCGGACCAACACAACTGGTGATCTTTTCCCTTCTGGATTTGATTGCTTAGTAAAGGGAAGGTAGTGTATCGTCACAAACTGGACCTTATCACGACACCTTAGGGAGGCGACCTATGGAATGTTAACATTAACCTTAACATGTTAACATTAGTTGAGTGAAAAACTGCCACTGAATCCGCTTTGTAAATGCCGGCCCCGATACTCTTCACGGGTGTTCCCCTCAGGAACTGGGAAAGATTTACTTTTACTTACAAGAGCAGTCGAAAGCAGTCAACCACTGTAAAGTATTTGAAAGCAGTCAATTGCAGTAAAAATAAGTTGAAAGTAGTAAAAATCAGTCTTAATCACTTTGAAGCAATCAAATCAGTTAAACCAGGCAAAAGCAGTTAAAATCTGTCAAAAGCAGTTAAATCAGTTTAACATCAAAAGCATTCAAATTAGTAAAAGCAGGAGAAAGCAAACAAAGGTAGTCGAAAGCAGTTGAAAGCAGTCATAATAAGTTAAACATAGTCAAATAAGTTACATAAACCAGTGAAAGCAGCTGAAATCGTTTGAAAGCCGTTGAAAGCAAACAAAAGCAGCTGAAATCAATTAAATAAATTAAAAGCAGTTAAATAAGCTGAAAACAGTTAACATCAGTGTAAAGCAATTGAAGGTTAAAAGTAATTAAATTTGTTATATTAATAAAAAGCAGTCCAATCAACAAGATCAGCCTAAAGCAGTTGAAACCAGTCAAAAGCAGTTAAAAGCAATTAAATGCAGACAAAGCATTTCAATAAGCTGATTATAGTTAGAAGCAGTTTAAAGCAATCGAAAGTATTCAGATTAGTAAAAATATATTAAAGCAATCAAAGGCAGTAAAAGCAGTCAGCAACAGACAAAAGCAGTTGAAAGCAGTCATAATTAGTTAAACATGTTTAACCAGTCAACGGCAGTTGAAACTTTTAAAAGCAGTTGAGACCAATTAAACCTATAAAAAGCAGTTAATAAGCTGAAAATAGTCAAAAACAGTTTAAATCAAACAAAGGCAGAGATATGCAGTCGAAATCAGTTAAAGCAGTTGAACATATTCAAAATAAGTTTTATGTTAAAAGCTGTTAAATTAGTAAAAAGCAGTCAAATCAGTGAAAGCTGAAACTGTCAAAAGAAGTAAATAGCAATTAAAAGCAAACAAAGCAGTAATGTCTATTGAACACATGTCAATCATTTGAATGCAGCCAAAAGCAGTTATACGCAATCGAAAACATTAAGAATAGTAAAAGCAGATGAACGCAAAAAGACAGTTAAAAGCAGTTTAAAGCATTCAAAGGCAGTAGAAGCGGTCACAATTACTTGAAAATAGTCAGCTTAAAGCAGTTTAAAACTGTCAACAGCAGTTGAAAGCAATTAAAAGTTGTTTAAATCAGCTAAAGCAGTAAAGCGAAGGTAAATCAGGTGAATATAATCAAAAGCAGTTCAAAACCAACAAAATCAGAGGTAAGCATTCTAAAGCAGTAAAAGCAGTTAAAAATGTTCAGAGGCAGTTGGAAGTTATAAGCAGTCAAATCAATTAAATCAGTTGAAAGAAATTATGACTGTCAAAAGTTGCTTAAAACAATTCAAAGCTGATAACAGCATATTAATCAGTAGAATACAGTCGTAAGCAGTTCAAATCAATCAAAAGCAGTTAGATCAGTTAAAAGCTGTTGAAAGAAACCAAAGATATTCGAAAGCAGTTGATAGTAACCAAAAGTAGTCGAATGCAGTCAATGGGAAAAACAGTTAAAAAAGCTGTCGAAATCAGTTAAAAGCAGTTAAAAACTGCCAACAATAGTCAACATCAGTTTAAAGCTGACAAAAGCAGAGATATGCAGTCGAGATCAGTTAAGGCAGTTGAACATATTCAAAGGCAGTTTTATGTTGAAAGCAGTCAAATCAGTGCCACCAGTTAAAAACTGGAAAATGTAGTGAAAGGCAATTAAAGGCAGATAAATCAGTTATATTCATTCAATACAGTTAAATTATTTGAATGTAGCCAAAAGCAGTTAAAAGCAATAGAACGCATTCATATTAGTAAAAGCAGATGCAAGCATGCTAAGGCAGTCAAAAGCAGTCAAAGGCAGTCAAAAGCAACTTAAAGTAGTTTAAAACTGTCAACAGCAGTTGAAAGCAACAAAAAGTGTATTAAATCAGTTGAATCAATGAAAAGCAGTTTATTCAGTTGCAAATAGTCAAAAGCAGTTTAAAGCAAACAAAAGCAGAGGTGAGCATTCGTAAGCAGTAGAAGCAGTTAAAAATGTTCAAAGGCAGTCGGAAGTTAAAAGCAGTTGAAAGCAAAGCAGTTGATAGTAATCAAAAGCAGTTGAATGCAATCAATAGAAAAAGTAGTTAAAAGCAGTTAAAAAAACTGTCAAAAGTAGTTGGAAACAGTATTTATCATCTGCCTAAGTTTTCATTTTAAGCTTTCTGCATTTATTAAATTAGATTTTACTTCAGCTGAAGACTGCCTCCACAAGTCTGAGAATTTTCCGCACAAAATTTCCCACAGAGATGAAAATGCAAAGCAGGGGGAATATCTCGTCCGACCTCTCACTTTCTGTAATCGTTTGATTCGAGCATTTTTTATGATCCCAGATGTAGAAAAAGGCTCCACGGAAACCGGAACGGGAAAAACCTCCCTCCATGCGGCACCTAATTGTGCAAAACTTATTCAAATTTCCACTGCTTAACTGCTGCAGTATGCAAATCTAACCGTTCTTTGTTCGTTTTTTTTTCGCTCCTTCTGCTAAACGATCTGGTCTTCGCACCGGCAAACATCCTTTTTCCGGACAAGTTTGTTGGGAGAAAATTTCATGTCCGAGGTGGCTTAGAATATTTAACGCTTGAGGATTTGAAACTTTTTGTATTTAAAATTAGTTTTTTTCCCCCGGTTTCAGTTGGGAAGTTTAGTTTGAAAAGTTCCACTTTCCAGGTATGATGGATTAGGTTTGAAGCGATGGAGGAATAAAAAAATCCCAAGTTGATCGTTAACAATTTCTATCAAAAAGCCATCACTCAAGAAAAAAAGGATTGTAGGGGCAAAAAAAGCGATTAAGGTGCATGTCTCGTAAATGTCAATCCCACATCTTCACTCACATCTTTTGTACCTACCACGTGTCATAAAATCCGTGTGACACGGTTGGAGCGGCCTCTTTCAGAAGCTTTCATGCATATGTTTATCCTCAAAAAAGAAAAATGTGGGTGGGAGGAAGGACTTTCATCTGTTTTTCTCGTAGCTATTTTGCCTTCTTAAAGCGGTGGCAACACAGTTGCAGACGGCGGAAAATCGCTGTCGTGGGAGAAAAAGGTTCCCTTGAGGGGTTTGGCAAGCCATAAAAAGAAGCTTGGGAATGGGAAAAATATTCAGCATGTTGTTTTCGGGTGTTTTGCATGCAAAAAAGGAATATGGTGATGCTTGCTTTATGTTGAATTGTCAAAATCTTAGAGATGAAGGAAACAGATTTATTTGACAAGAACAAAAATTTTGAAATTAAAGCTCGATTGTTATTTTTTACTCATTTTCCATTCAAATAAAGCATCCTTGCAGGGGGGAGTAACCATAATGAATGGCCCAACAGCAGTGGCTTCATTTTCTCCATGGTTGGTCAAAAAAAGCATCCCAGAAATGAACGTCTTAGAATGGTCTCCGGAGTCCATTATGGGAAAAGAAGAAAAAAAAAACGTTGAATGAAATTTTCCGGTATGACCCTTGCGAAGGAATTCTTTTCCTGCTGAGTCGCTAACAAACTAAGAAAATACAATAGGGAAGGGCATTTTAACCCTCTGCTGCCCCATTTTTATTGTTGTTTTTTTTCTCATGTTTTTTTTTATCAACATTTGCACTTAATTAACATTTTATAAGTTTTTTTTTATTTGGATGAAGCTTTTGTCCATGCTTTGAATTTGCAATCCAAAATGCCCAATTTTTTCAAAGTTTAGAATTTTAAAGTAAAGTTTCCCTTTTTTCGAAAAATTTTCATTTTTTGCAATTGAAACATACTTTATTTGAGAAAATCAATCCTGCAAAAAATATATTTGAAAAGCTTAGAAAATTTTCAAAGAGCGTATGGCACGGTATGTCCACGCGTCCTTCCTCCCCTGTAGATTCTGTGAAATGTAATCCGTTCACAGAATCCTCTCTGCGGTAAACACAACGCAGTGGGACTGGCCACTTTATTTTTTGTATTACATTTTTGGGTATTCTCGGATGTACTGCAACTAAAAAAAGTGACAATAAAAGTGCTTGGGACGTAATCTGATTGCAATATTTTCCAGCATGCTTTCATCGGACTGGCTGCGTTGTGGTTCAACTAGATTAGATCAAAAGCTGAGAAAATTTTCAAAATTTTCCTTTTTCGACTATATTGATCAGATTGCTGGTTGCTGAGACGCAGCCTCTTAAAGTTTAAATTTTGTGAAAACCGATCAAGGCAATTTAATAAGTCTTAATTTTTAACTACAATGAACTAAAAAAAAGTACCAACTTCCTAAATGCTAGGAATTTTGGCTCCTTTCTTATTTAGTAATTGGGTTTTTTGGATTACTTAATAAGAAAAGGAGGCAAAATTCCTAGAATTTAGGAATTTGGTACTTTTTTTTAATTTCAGTGTATGTGATAACTTGAATCTTTTAGACATTTTTCCAATGATTAAAAAACGACACTTTTGTTTAATTTATCACTCTTGTAAATTTTTTTTAATTGTGTTTTAGCCCTTTCAAAGGTCCAATAAACACAATTTTTATTATAAGCTTTTTGGGTGTTTTTGAATTCCCCTGACTCAATGCGGTTTTGAAATCACTCATAAGCAAAAAAATGATAATTTTGTTCATTGGTCCTTAAAAAAAATCTCTACATTTAAAAAAAAATAAAATATTGAAAATACGAATAAAAAAATATATTTTTAGCTCATGAGCAGTTCTCTCAGATTTCGGTCATTCGATTTTTTTTTTGTATTTTTTAATCCGACTGAAACTTTTTTGGTGCCTTCGGTATGCCTAAAGAAGCCATTTTGCATCATTAGTTTGTCCATATAATTTTCCATACAAATTTTGCAGCTGTCCATACAAAAATGATGTATGAAAATTCAAAAATCTGTATCTTTTGAAGGAATTTTTTCATCGATTTGGTGTCTTCGGCAAAGTTGTAGGTATGGATACGGACTACACTGGAAAAAAATGATACACGGTAAAAAAATTTTTGGTGATTTTGTATTTAACTTTTCATCACTAAAACTTGATTTGCAAAATAACACTATTTTTAATTTTTTTTTATTTTTTGATATGTTTTAGAGGACATAAAATGCCAACTTTTCAGAAATTTCCAGGTTGTGCAAAAAATCTTTGAGCGAGTTATGAATTTTTTAATCAATACTGATTTTTTCAAAAAATCGAAATATTGGTCGCAAAATTTTTTTCAACTTCATTTTTCGATGTAAAATCAAATTTGCAATCAAAAAGTACTTCAGTGAAATTTTGATAAAGTGCACCGTTTTCAAGTTAAATCCATATTTAGGTGACTTTTTTGAAAATAGTCGCAGTTATTCATTTTTTAAAATTAGTGCACATGTTTGCCCACTTTTGAAAAAAATATTTTTGAAAAGCTGAGAAAATTCTCTATATTTTGCTTTTTTGAACTTTGTTGAAACGACCCTTAGTTGCTGAGATATTGCCATGCAAAGGTTTAAAAACAGGAAAATTGATGTTTTCTAAGTCTCACCCAAACAACCCACCATTTTCTAATGTCGATATCTCAGCAACTTATGGTCCGATTTACAATGTTAAAATATGGAACATTCGTGAAATTTTCCATCCTTTTCGAAAAAAATATTTTCAAAATTTTTTAACCAAGGCTAACGTTTTAAAAGGGCGTAATATTGAATGTTTGGCCCTTTTGAAATGTTAGTCTTGACTTGAAAATTTTGGAAATATTGTTTTCGAAAAGATCGGAAAATTTCACAAATATTTTAACATTGAAAATCGCACAATTAGTTGCTGAGATATCGACATTAGAAAATGATGGATTTTTTGGGTGAGACTTAGAAAACATCAATTTTCCTGTTTTTAAACCTTTGCATGGTAATATCTCAGCAACTAAGGGTCGTTTCAACAAAGTTCAAAAAAGCAAAATATAGAGAATTTTCTCAGCTTTTCAAAAATATTTTTTTTCAAATGTGGGCAAACATGTGCACTCATTAAAAAAAAAAAACTGCGACTATTTTCAAAAAAGTCACCAAAAACTGGATTTAACTTGAAAACGGTGCAGTTTATCAAAATTTTACCCAAGTACTTTTTGATTGTAAACTTTGATTTTACATCGAAAAATTAAGTGGAAAATTTTTTGCGACCGATATTTCGATTTTTTGTAAAAAAAGAGTTTTTTTGCAAATCAAGTTTTAGTGACAAAAATTTAAATAAAAAGTCACCAGTGTAGTCCGTATCCATACCTACAACTTTGCCGAAGACACCAAATCGATCAAAAAAATCCTTCAAAAGATACAGATTTTTGAATTTTCATACATCATTTTTGTATGGAGAGCTGCCAAATTTGTATGGAAATTATATGGACAAACTAATGATGCGAAATGGCTCTTTGGGCATACCGAAGGCACCAAAAAAGTTTCAGCCAGATTAAAAAAATACAAAAATTAAAATTGAAGAAAAAAGACGGATTTCGTAGAGAATTCCTCTCATGCAAGTAATCAGGTTGTAATTCGAAAAGTATCTTACGAAAAAAACTAAAATGTGCAAAAAATTTAAATAAATCCACATTAAATTTGATTTTCGCCATAATAATCTATTTTTAATTGTTAGTCTTGAATTTAACTTTTCTTAAATTGAAAATCTTATCAATAGTTGTTGAATTATTGGCTTTGGAAAGTGGATTACTTTCTGGGTTATTAAAAAATGCTTTTTCATGTTTCTTTTCCTTCTTTACATGGGAGACTAGCGACCTTTATAGTTTCTTAGTCGATTTATTGAATATTTCTGAACCTTTTTTTTTAATCAAACTTGAAGTGAGTTTATTTTGATAAACATTGCAATTTTTTTAGTCGAGTAATTTGGCAACGCTGCCAATATTTCATTGCCATTGATTTTATTTGTCTTTTAAAATATACTAAAAATTGAGTTTTCAAAATAGGCTTTTTTTTCGCAACGTTTTTTTTTTATTTCAAGATAAAATAAAAAAACATGTAGATTTTTTATAGTGTACCTTTTATCTAGATTTTTCCTTACCAACAAATTTGCCGAAGATGTAAAAATTGTTTATGAATTTCGTTCTCAAGATACCGATTGTAGAATAATAATATTCCATTTTCGTTTGGACAGCTGTCAAATTTGTATGGAAATTACCAATGACAGAAAACATCTTCTGCCAATTTGTAGAAATAAAATTAAAAAAAACAGAAAAGTATCCTCAAAAAGTTGTTAAATTCAAGATACCGTAAAACGGGGTGACTTTGATAGGTTTAAGATTTTTCCGCAAAATGAAGATTAGAAATTAAATACGTACGGAATGGTAAGGAATCATACTGCCCGTGATAAAGAAGTGTTCAAAGTACTGCTAGAAGAAGTTTTCATAAATTTGCGAATAGTTTAAAATGTTCGTTAACTATAATTAAAAAAATTGTGATGAATAGCATTATTTTAATACTCTCAAAGTGTCATGATTTTCTCAATGAACATTATTTCAAATCGGAAAACAGTATGCATTTTCGGATTCTTTGGACAATTTTCCACTAGGAAAAGGTAAAATAACTTTGTAAATAATAAATATGATGTGTTTTTGAAACATAATTCCAAAAAATCATCAAATTTATAGGCATTTTCAGCAGAATAAATGGCATATAAAATGTGAAAATAGTGCATGGACCTCAAGAATAATAGTCTTGAGAAAAACCTTACCAGTTGGAAAATTTCCCAAAAATAAATTAAAATCATATCAATGTCGCCCTGGTTTACGGTATCCGTTCAACAAACAAATTTACTTTTGTTGTATGTTTCGCTAATTTATTGTTATTTTACAATTAAAATTTAAAATTATTTGCCTGTTTTGTTTTTAAAAAAATCGTTTTATTTCTCAATTTGACTATAAAAACAAATCATTATCCATACATTTAATCAGTCACACGACACAAATCCAATCCATAACAATCAGAAAATTCTAATTTTGTCAAAATTTTAAAATTTAATTCCTCATGTAGATTGTAGGTTGGTTTGTAGAGCAATTCCAGCTCAAATCAGGGATTTTTCTGGTACTTTTGTACCCGACTGTCTCCGATTTCAATGAGACTTTTTAAGCATGTTATCCTAGGCCTATATAAGCCATTTTTGTGTATATGGAGCCAATTGTACTCGAAAATGACATTTGAGAAGGGCGTAAGTTATTTAGATATTTTTGTATTCTGTAATTTAAAAATGACTGTATCTCGAAGGCGTTGCATCGTACCAAAAAGTGGTCAAAGACAAACTTGTAGGAAATTGGACGGGCTTTCTGAAAAAAATACACTGAAAGAAAAATACACGCCACTTCTATGGGATTTTTCAATTTTTATGTTTAAAAGTTAAATTTTAAGGTGAAGTCACGATTTTTTTCGTTCAAAATTTTTGAGGAAATAGCCTAAAATGTGACAAAAAGACTCACGAAAATGCAGGATGGTATGTCTCTCCTAAAAAAATACAAAAATCATTTACTAAAACTGTTTTTTTGAAAAGTGGTCTAAACGTCAAAATTTTCAAAAACCGATAGTGGGAATCGATTTTCCAGACAATTTTACATAAAAGTCTCCATATTGACCATTGTCCTAAGTCCAATCCTTGCGAAGTTACAGCGGTTTTAAAAATAAAAATGTTGAAAAAATAGCTTTTTTGGTGGTTTTTGGCATTTTCTATATGACAGACTTGATTTTTCAGTCTCGAAAATATTTTTACCGGAAAGCTCGTCCAATTTCCCATAAGTTTGCCTTTGACAGCTTTTCAATTGGATGTATGGGCTTACAGATATAAGCTTAATTACATTGCTCATAACTGAAAACAGAATATTTTTTTCAGTGTGGTAGGAATTTGATAGTAAATCATCTTACGTAAATATTAAAACGAGTAAAATTAAAAAGCTGTCAAAGGCAATCTTATGGAAAATTGGACGAGCTTTCTGGTAAAAATATTTTCGAGACTGAAAAATCAAGTCTGTCATATAGAAAATGCAAAAACCACCAAAAAAGCTATTTTTTCAACATTTTTATTTTTAAAACCGCTGTAACTTCGCAAGGATTGGACTTAGGACAATGGTCAATATGGAGACTTTTATGTAAAATTGTCTGGAAAATCGATTCCCACTATCGGTTTTTGAAAATTTTGACGTTTAGACCACTTTTCAAAAAAAACAGTTTTAGTAAATGATTTTTGTATTTTTTTAGGAGAGACATACCATCCTGCATTTTCGTGAGTCTTTTTGTCACATTTTAGGCTATCTTCTCAAAAATTTTGAACGAAAAAAAATCGTGACTTCACCTTAAAATTTAACTTTTAAACATAAAAATTGAAAAATCCCATAGAAGTGGCGTGTATTTTTCTTTCAGTGTATTTTTTTCAGAAAGCCCGTCCAATTTCCTACAAGTTTGTCTTTGACCACTTTTTGGTACGATGCAACGCCTTCGAGATACAGTCATTTTTAAATTACAGAATACAAAAATATCTAAATAACTTACGCCCTTCTCAAATGTAATTTTCGAGTACAATTGGCTCCATATACACAAAAATGGCTTATATAGGCCTAGGATAACATGCTTAAAAAGTCTCATTGAAATCGGAGACGGTCGGGTACAAAAGTACCAGAAAAATTCCTGATTTGAGCTGGAATTGCTCGGTAAGGTTTTAGAGGGTTAAGGTTGGATGCAATTTCGGAACGAAAAATGCTTCTGGGAAGACCGTTGAATGGAAAAAGTGCCAACAAAACACTCTCCTTTATGACCTTTGAGGTTGGTGCACTTTAAAAGGTGATGTTGTTAAAAATTTAGCAAAACATTCAAAATAAGGAAATTTTGTTTAAAAAAAAAATGATATGTTGATATAGATAAATTTCTTTGAGTGCACGTTTTTTAACCAACACAATATTGTGACCACCAAGTGCCATAGCCAACACAATGTATGGTTTTCCTCAGAAAGCACAAGTCAATGCCATTTTTGCTCAAGTAAGAAATTTTTTGTTGCTAAATTTCTACCAGTACCACCATACCAGCTCACCAACTTTGCTTTTTAGAAGCTTGAGCTGAAACTGAAAGGAGCTCTACCCTAGAAGTCGGGTAAAATTTATAACAATATGGAAACACTTTAGCTCGTCGTCTTTCTCTTTTTTTTCGGGAAAGGGATAAGGAAAAGCAGTTTTCCTTAGTGATGCATTCTGGAGTTGCCTCTGGCGTTGTGATGGTCCAACAGTTGGTTTCAACTTCATGAAAAGTTTATTGTGCCAGAATGGCTACAGAGAACGTAGAATTTCCGTGCAGTTGATTTTATGGTTTATGGGAAATTGGGTACTAAAGCCCTATGTCAATTTTTATGTACAACGGTAAAAAACACGGTTTAAAACCATTTCTGATCACTTTTTTTCATTTTAATGCAGAAAAAAATATTGACAAGACAACATTTTTTCGATGGATCAACTATGGTCCCCTTGTAACGAACTGTCAAGTAGGAGCTTTTCTGTCAAGAAGGAATGTGAGGATAATTTTCCAAAATTGATTTAAAAATCCATTTTAAACTCATTGTGGTCGTACAAAGGGTCATTGTACTCAGAAAAATAAGCTTTATCGCTGTAAACAATAATATCAGCAATCTAAGCTTCATTTTAGGACCCAATTGTCGTGGCCAAAGCAATATTTTTCGTTTTACACTTTCAAAAAATAATGTATGTGTAAATACAACTTAAAAATTGATTCTAATCGTAATCTCATAATCTAGCATAAACGACGGCTTTCCTACACTCGTCACCGACACAACTTCCCTTCCAACTACAGGATAACCCGTCCCCCCGCAGGCGGTCCCATCCAGGAACGTGATAAATGTGCAGCACATTTTGCATTTCCGGCTTTCCGGTGACGGGACCCCAACGGGGGGGCATCACATTTGGGAAATTCGACCAAAGTGGATGGCGCATCAGGGAACATATTATGGGAAGGCAGCAGGCAAGCAAGTTCTGTTTTTTTTCAGCTCAGTTCAGTTCATGCTTCCTGTTCTCACGTTTCACGGATGATTCCGGTCAGTGCTTTGGATGGGGACCTTTGGGAAGCGGGTTGTGATCTGATGGCGCTGGATATGGCTGGAGGGAGTTGGTTCATTTTTGAGAGTGGTGTGGGACAGGGATGATTTATGGATTTGGGTAGAGTTGCTCTTGAGTTTGAAGGAAATTTACGGTTGATAAATTATTTAAAAATGCTTGATTATGCAACTAATTAGATGGTGCTGGGTCTTGAGATTTTCAAGTAATCTAGAGGATATTCTAGAGGATATTTTCAACATTATAACTTGAATTTTGTTTTTTATTTGGAAAAAGAGTTATTTTAAGCCTGAATTTTCATTGTTCGTTTTTCTGGTTTAAATAGGTTGATAAATTCCAATTCATGTAAGGCCATTGCAAATATTTTTCAAAGTATGTATCAACCCACTCTCCCCCTCCTTCCTTCAAAATCAATCGGAAAAACATCAAAAAAATATTTTTGATTATAATATTCAAAGACAAATATGAAGAAAAAAAACTAAATAAATAAAATAATTGCTAATAGTAATGAAAAACAACAATCAATAAAAACCTTTAAAAAATGTTTTTTTTTTTCAAGTTAAGCATCTTAAAATTTAAAATGTGATATTTGACATCTTTCCCGACATTTTGCAGGGTCCGTCGAAATATTTGGTCTAGTCAAGAGTTCTAGGGTCTAGAGCAACTTTTTTTGGAAGATTTTTTTCGATTTATTTTTTTTTATTTTCAGAAAAGTCGCTGAAAAAATCTGGATTCAAGTACATATCCTTAATTTTTTTCATGAATATGCCTTGAAAGACTCTTGTTTATATATTTGACCTCCATTAAAAAAAATCTGAACCAAATTTACCAGATTTCTAGCTTTCTTTGAAATTACCCCAAATACAAAGCAAAAATAAACCAAGACGACTGAAAAACAATCTTTTCTTTGTACAATTTGTCATGAAAGTACCTCAAAATATTGCCCAGATACAAATTTGAGTGTTCATAAGAAAGCTATTTATTACCAAAAATGTTCCCAAATTTTAATCCTCTGCCATATTCCACCTTTACATTTTTAGATATTTCCGACTCAATCACATTGTAGCACAGTTTGATGAGCATCCCCTTAAAAACATCAGTTTTTGTTCTATATAACAAGTGAAAAGTGACTTTTTCAATTTTTTTGGAATTTATTCCCTTCTGATATATTTTTGTGTGGTTCTGATAAAACATTTTCCTAGAATTTCGTTAAAATTGATATAATTTTAATTTTTCAAAATATATGATCATCATACAAGTTATCTGAGTATTCATCGTTTTGAAGGGAAATAACTCCAGGCTTCATGTGAATCGCAGTTGATCGGAGCGGACTGTATTTCACTTCACTTCTCGGTGGACTTGGGGAACCGGTTTTGGAGGGGTCGAAATCACCGCAAGCAAACAAAACACTAGATTTCTCTTCACTACTTTCTATTTACTATACTAAAATTAACTAGGTAAAAGATGTATTCTAGCGTTCTTCCGACGATCGCGACGAGGTCACTAAACGTCCGACCGGTTCGGCTGCTTGCGATAAACTTGTCTCGACGCGCTCACTTCTGCTCGCTGCTCGCCAAAAATCTTCTCGCACCACCTTCGTCGTGCGTCGTTTGGTCTCCCTCTCTCTCATGTCGTTGTCGAGCCGTCGTCAACGGCGCGTTGTTGCCAGCTTTGGCACGCTTGATTTCTCGCGCAACTCGTTGCGCGCGCTCTCTTTGTTGTTGGCAACGACGACAGCTGGGTTGCCACTTTCTTTCACGTTTTGGTCGCAGCAAGCGCAGTGCTGCTAAATCAAAACCAAAAATTTCTTCGAGTTGACAGATTCAGGCTCGAACAGAAGCTCTACAAAACTCAATATTTTGTCACAGATGCCAATTTTTCATAATAATAATGTTGTTGATACAAAAAATATGTTAAAATAAATAAATCTTTACAAAACAAATTTAATTTTTATTACAAAAACAAACAAAAGCTAATACAATTATTTTTTAATTTTTAGAATTGCTTTATGATACAAAACATGTAAAAAAAATCATATGGTGATTTTAAATTTTTATGACACTGAACACCAATACAAAATAAAATAATAAATTAAAATTCTTAAACCTGAAAAAATATGCAGGGACCACGAACCAAAAAATGTGAGAAGAATTGTTAATGGATTCCAACATGTATGGCAAATTTTAGACAAGGAAATAAATGTTATTTTTTGCCTGGCGTTGAATGGCGAATGTTTCATTCGATTGAAAATCGAAAAATCGATGTAAGTGTTCTTCATTGAAACAGATAGTATTTTCCGAATAAGTTGGTCATTTTAGAACACTGGTTCTCAACCTTTATTGATCCATTCCCCCCTTGGCTAAATTTCAAGAAAATAATTCCACACCCCCTCCTCTAAAATTTAGCTAATTGATGTATCGTGATTGGTATGGATTGAATGGTATTAATGTTTGATGATTTTATTTTTCACAGCATTCTTTTTGGTACACTCGCAAAAATTTACAAATAATTGAAGCAACTTTTGTAAGTAAAGTATGTAACAATTTGAGACTCAATTACTTTTCAAAGCCATATTAATGCTCAAAAATATGCAAAATCAAATATATTTTTAAAGAAAATTTGTACAGTTTTGAAAAATTTCAAATTTAATTTAATTTTCATAGATTAGGCTAGTACAAATTTCATTTAAAGTTTTTGTCTCTTCCCTCTCCTTCAAAGGGAGGCAAAATAATATATTTTCAAAAAACTTCAAAATTTAAATGGAAATTAAAGTGCAATAAGCTGAAATCAATCAAAAATGCATTCCCCTGCATTTAGAATAATTTTTAACATGTTTAGGTTGATTTGAAAATCCTCTGAATTTTTGAAAATTTTCGATGTTGATTATCGCAATAAGATTTTTTTTCGGCTAAAATTTTTGTTTTCGTCAAATGTTACATATTTTGGGCTTGTTATTTCAATATTTATATTTTTTTAATTTTTTTTGTTTCATTCCCTAGACCCTAGCCAAACCCGGGCGGAAAGTGAGTTGGTGGATATAACTTCGAACTATCTTGGCTTGTTTATTCGCATCTTGCTGTAAACTCCTCGAGTTATGACGACTTTTGAAACCGACTGCGTATCATGGAAAGTATATTCCAAGATCATACTGCATTATCTACAGTTAATATTGAGGTGTTAGTGGTAGTTTTTTTAGACTTAGCAAAAATTTCGAAAATTTTATTTTTTCCAAAATTTTACCCGAACATCATGAAATGATTATTTTGACTTTATTTCAAATTTATGCTGGACTTAGAAAAATTAGCAGTCACTGACATAATTTTCGATTTCCGACACTTAGAATAATTTTCATGACCTGATATTTTAAAGTTTGATTTTATTTATGCTGGACTTAGAAATTTTTGCGTATATTTTTCAATGTGTCAGCATTTTTTTGGGACTTAGAAAATTTTTGGGAGTTTAGAAACATGATAAATTATGTTGATGTTTATTTTTGCTTTGAATCAAAATTTCGGAAAAATCGTCGAAATTACAGGAAATTTTCGTCCGATTTTTACAAAAACATCAGTTTGTTCCTAAAATAATGTCCCTAACAAAACGTCTTCATTGAAATTTTGAAATTCGAAAGTTGGTTTTTAATAATTATTGATATACCCCCTACAAAAATCGTTCCGGCACTTAGAAAATTTACGGGATCCGTATCACGACAAGATTTTTGGTAGAATTTATTAGATTTTCAGGACTTTGCGAAATTTTTGCTCTCAGCCAGTTGAATATTTTTCAACATTTTGAAAAATTATTTTGATAAGAAACATTACCAGGCTTTTTGAAATTTTACTGTGGATTTTTGGACTTATGCAATTTTAGGAATATTTTCATAAACTTTTATTTTTAATTTAAAAAAAAATGGAATATAGAGACTTTGGATTTTTCGTGATTTGGAAAATTATTGAGACATTTTGGCGATTCAACGCTTTCTCCACAATTTTTTAATGAGTTTTTAAAGTAAAATAATTTTTCAACTTTGAAAAATCTTGTTTTGATGTAAGTGCGTATATTCCTGCAATATTACTCATATTTGTGAAGAGGAAGAAGGGGGGGGTCTGAATTGTGGCGGGGTGCATTAAAAACCAATAAAATTATTTTTGGGATCAAAATCTACTTTATGAACTTGATATGATTTTTGGAAGATTTCAGTTGTTTGCTACTATAAACTCAACTTGATGTGGCATTGTTGGTCAAATAAACTCAACAAGATTTTTCGCAGATACGCCTCGAACAACTTATGTTCGTGGCCATGTTCGGTTATCTCTTAACCATACCCTGGGGTGAACTTGACTTGTTCGTGTTTTTACGAACATGGGTAGATTTTTCCAAGATGCAACTTTCTGCCCGGGAAGCATAATCCTTAGTTTGTCTTTGAAAAAAAAAATAAAAACAAAAAAACGTCTGGCAAGAAAAAAAAAAGATCATGATCGAAACAATCCAAAACTAGAGAGTAATATTTTCAACAAAAAAAAAAAAAAAAAATAATCAAGAATTGTTCGTCTTGTAAGAATATGAAAACTAACTTGAATTTTGAAAACAGGGTATAGCAAAAATGATTATGAACTGCTCATGTTTCGAACAATTTGAAAATTCACAGAAATTGATTCAGGAAGCCCAATTTTTTAGAATAAGAAATTATTATCTTAAAAATTACTGCTAATGTTCAAAGAAATGCAAAAAAAAATGTTAACACCTTTTTATTTTTTGGTGTTATTTCGACGACAATTCGACGGAATTTCGCATTTTTCGATAAACATTTATGAGTGTTAGTTTTTGTTTATTTTATTTTTACCTGCAAAGATGAAATGTAAGGAAATGAAAATTGATGTTGCTACTTATCAAATTTACAAATATTCAAAAATTATTGTAATCTTTCAAAGGAAGTACAGACCCAAGCAGACGGAAATAACTTGGGTATAACATTTTTTGATATTTGAAAATACTAGGCCAATAACATTTTATGTTATTTATAACAAGATTTGTTATTCGTCGTTATGAGTTTTTTGTTATTGGATTGTTATTTTAATAACAGACTAATAACACTTTCAGTTATTCTTCGAACAAATCTTTGTTATTATATTTTGTTATTTTAACAACTAATCCGATCATCCGAATAACAGTTGGAGGTACCCAAGCAGCATCGCGCAACATGCTAAAAACGTCTAAGTCCAATTAAGTTGCAACAAAGGAGCAACAATGTTTCAATTTGCGAAAATGTAACATCGAAACATAGCTCTTCATGAAATAGTTACCATTATCTGCTGGGGCAACTATTTGATTTTTATTATTTTTGCAACGTTTCGGTGACATTATTGTACCAATGTTGAAACAAAACAAAAAATTTCTTCATGTTGAGCGACGAATGTTGTGAATTAGTTGCAGCAATGTTTCCTTGATAACGATTATTGTAAATATCGTTTGCCATGACATGAACGCAACTTCAGTGAAAAAATAGCAATTTGATGCAGTTCGTCCTTTTGCTGCACGCATCGAAACAAATAAAAACAAATCACAATGGAAATAAATGCTGAACGGAATGGGGTTTAATGCGCTTAAACAAATTGAATAGTACAAAAAATTCCGTCCAAAAGGCAGTTGGATATAAAGTCGGCACTCTGCACACAAACGGGAAGCGTATTTAGGTGTCCCGAGCCGCCTACCCGTAGCCACTGAGCTTCCCACCGGTGGACAGCTTTGCCCATCAGTTTTGCAGACGAGACTCTTTCCCGGTTCCGACCTGGGCACCAGAAGGTGGCCCACCACCAAACACAACATCCTCCGTGGGTGCGGGAGAGCCGAAATCAGCGTCGGGCTGACGGTACCCGCGCCCGGTTCCTCGCCCCACTTGCTTTTTACAAGGAGGAGGGGAACCACGCACCAAGAACCATCCGCCATCGAGAAGTTTTATTCTCAGATGCATAAAACACACCTAATACACACAGTTCTTTTCAAGGACTCGTTAAATATTGTTATCACTCGCTAAAATATTCATCAATTACGAGAATATTTTTTCGTTTGACAGTTCTCTAGATAAAGAAAATGTTTGCAAATGTTATGTTTCCATTATGTTACCACGACGTTACACAAATTGGGATGTTCGATATGTATGTTCAACTTTGTTGCTACATATCTAAAACGTTGCTGCAACAGAAGTGAAAAGTGGCAATTTGCTCAGAAAGAGATAAGCAGGGACGTACTAAGGGTGAATGATTCAGAAAGCTTTTCACATTTATTTAATTTATTATTTTTAATAGGTTTTGTCCTTTATTCTTAATAATGATTATCGGTGGGAATAAGGAGAGAACTCGCAAAACATAAAATTTAAGTTTCAAGGAAGAAAGGGTATTTATGCTATAGCCTTAAATGAAGTAATATTTTGTCGAACATGAAAATAACATAATAAAAATCATAGAACTTCGAAGATTGGCATCATTTTGTTCGATACATTATGAAAAAGGCTATGGATTATAAATTTTATTTAAAGTGTGTTGCCTCTCACTCAGTCGGCCTGGGTTCGATCCCAAACGGTCCAGGTGGCATTTTTCTATCCGAAATAGGGGTTTCCAAAAAATGACGTTTTTCGTTGATTTTCGCAAAAACCACATTTTTAAAAAAATCATATCTCCGGAACGGCTGAAAAAAGGTTATTAGTTGTGCTTTTAAGGATAAATATGTTGAGCTAGCTGAATATTTGAAAAGGTCCTATGAAAATTTTATTTGCCGTATCCAAGGTCTCAGGACCAAAAAGCCCATGTCTGAAAATATTTTTCCCTAATTCCTTGTAATCTTTTACATTACTTATCTAAAAATTGCGAATATTTATTAACACGGTTCGGAGATACGATTTTTTGAACATAATCCGCGCGCAAAAATGGGAAAATGACGAAAACGAGTACAAATCAACACTTTTCACTAAAACTGTGATAACTGATAATTTAAGCGGTGACCTTTACATGTTTGGGTACCAAAAGTTGCGTATTTCAATAAAGAAAATTTTGGTTTCCAAAAAAGTATAGGTATAGTCGCGTTTAAAAAAAATGCGGTTATTGCGAAAATCGACGGAAAACGCAATGTTTTGGACCACCCTATTTCGGATAGGAGCACCCTAATTGCCAAACAAAAAAATACAGGTCTAATTATTTGGGCCAAAGAACCCCCACTCCAAATGTGAGCCAAATCGGAGCTTTTTGATTTGAAGACTTCCTGTTTGACTTGGAATGGCTGTATATATAAGTTCCTGGCAACAATATCTAAGGAACATTTATTAGAGAGAAGTTGACCAAATTTGGCACTATTTTGATGACACTCAGTTAACTTCTCCCCATACAGTAAATTTTTGAGTAGAAATCATGCCTTAGAGACCGCCACGACATGTGAGTTGTAGTGCAAATGGTTTTGGTGTGGCAGTAAACCTCGTTGCTATGTAAAGAATATTTAATCAATAAACACCGAAGCTTTATTAACTAAACTTATCTTAACTCTCGTTCACAACAATCTATTATAATTACTTGTTTGGGTATTTGCATGGGTACAAACATGAAAATGTTTAGTAGACTTGAAATTTCTGATTTTTGTTAAGAGCAAAATTAATTAAATGGGATGCAAATTTGAATTTTGTCTTGATTCCCAATGCCAACTAATTATTAAAATTATTCAAACAACAATTTTCATACAGCTTATTTTATCAAAGATACCTGAATACACCCCTGTGCGTACACAGCGCCATGATGGTAGATCGGAAAAAAATATTTTTACAATCAATTTTCAGCTATTTTAACCCAATTTGTATAATTTGTTGATACAAAATTGACATTCTGCGTAGCTAGTATTAAAGCCCAGAAAATTTTTAGAAATATTAGCCAGCTTTAAAAATTTTGATACAAAAATTGCTCCAAAAAAGATAGCAAATTTTAAAAATATTAAGGGCGCATGAAAAAATCACGAGTAGAATGCAATTTTACTCGGTAAACTTGAAATGGCCAAAGAAATACACCTGCTATACCTTTCAGAAAATCAATTTTGTTTGTTGTCGACGAAAAATGCGACTAGTTTATTTTTCCAGACTTATCCATTTTTGTTTTGTAGCGAAACCAAAGCGGAAACATATTTATTGAGAAACTTATTAGAAGTTTGTTGCGCTTGAAATCATGTCGGGTACACGTTTGATTTCAAGCAACCAAAAATTTCACCATAATGGTAACATATTTGCAACAGATTTGTTACATTGTTGCAACACCATCAATTTCTCCTTCTATTATTAGCATCGCATAGGAAACATTGCCGCAACACGCAGTGGCGTACTAAGGGGGGGGCGGCGGGGGCGGCCCGCCCCGGGTGTCACCCATCTTGGGGTGACACCCGAGCTGATGGGGTGACACCTGACTCGGACGAAGAAAAAAATATAATTGACCTAAAATATGTTCATAAAAAAATCATCAAGTATCTAACTAATATAAACAAAACATACAAGTTAAATTTTCTGAAACAATCATTTTAGATGGGGGTGACACCCAAAAGTAATACTCATTTTTTAGAATATGTTTACATAGTATACTTATAATGATGAAGTTAAATATTCATAGTTAGTAAAAGTGCATGTTTATATGAAAACTAAAAACTTCAAAAATTTAATTTTCAGGGGTGACACCCGATCATCAAATAAATAAATTTTGATAAAAATACTTATATGTAAGGGGTGTCACCCCTATATTATTAATGTACAAGCTTATAAAAAGAGTTAAATGGAAAATGTTTTCTCATAAAAATGTTCTTGTGACAAACCACTCTTGAGTTTGATTTATTTTAAATTTTCTCGGAATGTGGGTTTATTTTTGTTTCCTTCGGCAATGTATCAATTGAAAGCAAAAATAATAAAAAAAAAACACTTTGAATTGAAAAATTAATATAACAACTGTTTGCTATCAAAACTGGAAGCTAATAAAAGGGTGCAGAAAACCCGGAGCCGAAACACGCAAGAGAAAATTGCCCTTGAACTTAAAAAAAATAATCGGTTGAAGATTTTTTTGTGAGTTTGATTGTTAACAATACTTTAATTATTTTATATCGTTTTGCTTACATACATTGTTACTCTACGAAATGAGACAAGCCATTTTTCGACGTATGAAGTTACATCTGAAAGTGTAGTAATGAAATCGGTGTTTCACCGAACGGACTGATTTTTGTTGGTTACATTTTACCGATCTTTCGTGCACGATTAAGAAGAGCCATGTTCCTTTTCGCTTTTTTATTCGAACATGTACTTTTATTCATGTATTCAACTATTTTATATAAAAATCACCGTATATCTTTTAGAAAGGTCAAAGTATAACCTAACAGTAGATACAGTTTCAACCGCAGATCCGTTTGAAAATGTGTTTAACAGTTTGAACAATATTTGATTATATTTATTATTCTTTAGTATTAACATTTTGCACAACCTTTGATATGATTTTTAGATTTAATTAAATGTTTTAAATTTTAATATGTAACAAGATTTACGTCCGTCTCAATCCCTACTCTTTTCAATTTGAATGAATATTGAAACATACATTTAAACAACAAAATCTAAAAAATAAATTTAATCAAAAATTACATCAGAGGAATTTATGTTTTGCAAAACAATGCATATTATGATGTTTTTCGAAATTCAGTGTTTAATTGTAGAAAAAGATCCAAAATTTTTTTTTTCTAAATCTGAACGATCTGACTGGAAGAAAACACACGCTTTTTCAATAAATAAATATTCCAGCTAAATTTTTACTAGGCAATAATGAGAGATACAAAACAATCTTAACGTTACCATTGTTTTCTTTTTTATTAAATTGACAGAGGATATTTAAAATTGAAAATTCCTAAAAAAAAAGTATTTAATTAGATTCTTGACTATTTTTTGTACCAAATTTTATCATTTCATAATTATTAATAAAAGATAAAAAAGTAAGGAATAAACATACAAATTATATGAAATATAATTGTATCATCTTTTTTTTTTTTTTGTTATTCGGGTAGTAGAATTTAACATGAAAAATCAGAATTCGTTTCCTATTATTAGGATTATGTTTTTTTTTTGTTTATAATGATTAAAATTTGTAACTCCTACTTGTTAGATAGTATTGATTTCAGATAGATACACGTGATTCGAGATATTATTTGCAAAATATAGATTTAAAAATATCGCCATTTGTCAGGTTAATTTAAATTTGTTTATTGTTTATTATTTTTGTTTCAATGTAATTGTTTTATAGAACTTTCCTTCGACCGAGCACTAACGGCCATGTTTTAAATTTTATTTTAAAAATTGTCAGGCAGATCCGAAGGGGTCCACAGAATTATGATTTTGATATTAATAAAATTTACTTTTTGAATATAGTTAGAATCTCGGTTTCAACAAAGGAAATATTTTTTTTCCATTATCTTCCCTTCACTTATATTTTTTAGTTTTTAACGTTTAATAAATCTTTTTGGAAAATGTGCAAAAAGCAAAGCAATCCACTTTAACGACCCCCGGGTCTATTGTGGGCTCTGTTGCAAGTTTTTACTCATTTCTAGGCGTCCGAAGGTTATGTGTGGTGAGTCACTCAAAACCTCTTTTACGCTAATGGACCGACGTTTTACTTCCCCATCCGATAGAAGGCGTGATCAGGCAAATCTCGTCTCGAAAAATGCCACCGGGTCCGTCTGGGATTGAACCCAGGCCATACTGGGGTGATAGGCTATCACGCTAACCACTGCGCCACCGGACCCGGCGTGCATGTTTATTCAATATTTTCCGTGCGTGTTTATTCAATATTTTCCGAATACTCATAAATATATTAGGTATTAAAATGTAATTGTAGTTTCTCATTTTTTTTTATTAAATTTCATATTTTTTTATTTTTTTGTTTATAAAAGCACTTATTCATCATTTTCCTAAACAACTTCATAAGAAGAATCCTAAATGGGACGGATTCCACAGTAATCTTAGGATCAGCCCGCGAGACCGGCCTGCAAGTCTTTATATAATTTTAGCAACTGTCCATACAAAAATTGTAAGTACAGTAAGACTCGGCAAGCGTGCCTAACAACCTTTTCAAACCCTATTATAATTGAAATAAACAAAAAAAGCTTTCATGCCAAAAACGTTGGATATTTGAACAAATATCCTAAATTATGATCAATTAAAAATATAAATTATAATATATATAAAAGCCTTCTATCGGATGGGGAAGTAAAACGTCGGTCCATTTGCGTAAAAGAGGTTTTGAGTGACTCACCACACATAACCTTCGGACGCCTAGAAATGAGTAGAAACTTGCAACAGAGACCACAAAAGACCCGGGGGTCGTTAAAGTGGATTGCTTTGCTTTGCTAAAAATATAAATTAACGATACTACTTGTCACAAAAATCATTTTGATATTTTCACATGCAATTTAGTTGAAAAACAGCACCGTAAATAAAAAAAGGTAGAGTAATCGGCAATTCAATTAAAATACAGAATGCGCAATCTTTGCTCGTGTTGTTGCCGTGCTTCTAGATTATATGAAAATCCTTGTATTCGATTTTTTTTTTGTTTTAGATTATAGTAAATCTAAGATAATCAAAAACACATGATTTTATGAAAGAGATAGTCAAAAAATGTCATGGCGGTATGATACAAAGTGCGATTTAAAAAATATATTAGGATGTTCTCATTGCATTTCAAAAGCACTTTTATGTTTTTATTTTCAAAATAATTATATAGTAAACTTAACTATTGTAAAGTTTATAGAAAATTACTAAAAGGCATTATTTTAAAGTAAAAGGCAATAAAGGACCAATTCATTTTTTTAAAGTAGTCCCAAGTATGTACATTTTTGTTGATTTGAAAAGATATAAAATTCTCTTACTTAGGATTTTGGAAATTTTAAAATTCAAAATAACAAAGGTATTTTCATGTTTTTTTCAAATACCTTTCATTTTTCAATAGAAGTTTTTTCTCAATGTTTTTTGTCAGCAATGTTATATCTCAACTATTATTTGTCTATTTATTTCAAATTTTGCAAATGTTTCCATAAATGGGCACTCTCTCTTGAAAAATGAAAATAATACTTATTTTTCGGAAATATTTCTGATGTATGATTTCCCATCAATCAATCAAAAAATCAGGATAAAAAATGCAGTTAACACTGAAAAAATCCTTTAGTAATTTTTTCTCGAATTTTCCATGAAGATCAGAAATGAGTTTATTCATATTTTAATTTTGAAAAATATGCTTAAGGGAAACTAATTTTCTAAACTTCCCTCATCAATACTTATGATTTGTCTGGTCCTCGGAAAGATTCTATTATGTTTCAGCAAAATTAAACAAAATATGAATGAAACTAATTAACACTTTTCAAGGAAAATTCAAGGCAAAATGTCTCAAGTATTTGGATTCAGTGTTAACCACTTTTTTTGATTCTGATGTTTTGATTGATGGGTAAACATGCATCAACAATGTTTGCACAATAAAAAATACATTTCAATTCTCATTTAAAGACATCACCGAGTTCTTAATCTTTCCGGAATTAATTTTTAATTTATAAAATAATTAAAAATAAACTTTTAAACATGTATTTCAAAAAATTAAACCATTTCAAGATTTTTCGAACAAGCTGTTTTTCAAATGAACAAATATATTTAAAGCAAAAAAATAAAAATTAAATTATTGGTTGAAATAAAATTAATTGATAGTTGAAAAATCTACCCTTTCTGTGTTTTTTCCGTTTTTATTGTTTTGATAACTTAATAGAAAATTATTGAGCATTTTTATTTGATTAACAAATTTTACAATTTGAAGTTTTATGTTAACACTGGAACACCCAACGCCAAACACCCAATGTCAAACTTACACGGACGCCCAACGGCAACTTCTACTCGCTGGTTCTTGTGCATAATGCAATCAATTTGGACGATTCTTTTTTTCTTTTTTGATTTGTAAGAATGTCTAAATGATCCTAGAAATTTGAAGTAGGGGAAATTCTCGTATGTTTGCTATTTATCACTCGATTTCTGTTGAAAACGCTTTTAATAAGCTGTAATTTTTTTTTTTTTTTTTTTTAAGTAAAACCGTAATTGAATGTCAAAGTGCTGACATGGCAACATTAGAGGCACGCTGGATTTAGATGCTGTTCCCCTACTCGATTCAATTTGCGCAATTTGAGCGTTTAAAAAAATCGCCCAAAATTCCGCAGGGCAAAAAAAACTTGGAATGACGTTTTTGATCGCAAAGAATACAGATTTGATCAAACTAATTGTTGATCAATCGCTGGAATGTTAAAAAAAAACTAATGAAATGTCAGTTTATCTTGTGTCAAAAATGTCAATTCAAGAAACCCAAAGTCCAAAAATGTTTTTTTGATCTGCAGTTCTTAGAAAAAAAAACTTAAAAGTGTCTTTTCTAAAAAAAAACAACGGGAAGTTTACGTTTCAAAATATTCTACCCTTAACCGCTTAAAATATTTTGCTTAGCTTTAATTTATTCTAATTCTTTTTAAGTTTAAACTAGCTTCCAAAGATTTTGGAAGATATGGAATAGATGTTTTTTTAATTACGGCTATAAATTATGTATATTAAATCAAATCAGTTTGCTTTACTAAATTTGTTGCCTTTGGAAAAAGATTTATAAAGCTTGAACAAATGTCTTATAATTATTAAGAAAATATTTATCTTAACAAAATTTCTAGAGAATACTAATACCGCGCATTTTTTTTTTCAAAATAAATATTTGAATTTAAATCAGCATTCAAAATTTACGAATTATTCAATCTCGTATTGATTGTTGAGCGTATATGAATTTTTAATCTTTCTAAATTTTAAGAAAAATGATTTTGATTTTGATGTAAACACTATCAAATGATAAAAATAATGTATTGTGTATTTGATGACACAACATATATTCTGAATATTTTTCATTTAAAAAAAACTGTTATTTATAAGGAAAATCGCCGAGCTGAATGATAATGAGCAGTTCTCTAGGATTTCGGTCATTCGATTTTTTTTTGTATTTTTTAATCCGACTGAAATTTTTTTGGTGCCTTCGATATGCCCAAAGAAGTCATTTTGCATCATTAGTTTGTCCATATAATGTTCCATACAAATTTGGCAGCTGTCCATACAAAAATGATGTATGAAAATTCAAAAATCTGTATCTTTCGAAGGAATTTTTTGATCGATTTGATGTCTTCGGCAAAGTTGTAGGTATGAATACGGACTACACTGGAAAAAAATAATACACGGTAAAAAAAATTTGGTGATTTTTTTATTTGACTTTTTATCACTAAAACTTGATTTGCAAAAAAACACTATTTTTAATTTTTTTTTATTTTTTGATATGTTTTAGAGGACATAAAATGCCAACTTTTCAGAAATTTCCAGGTTGTGCAAAAAATCATTGACCGAGTTATGAATTTTTTAATCAATACTTATTTTTTCAAAAAATCGTAATTTTGGTCACAAAAATTTTTCAACTTCATTTTTCGATGTAAAATTAAATTTGCAATCAAAAAGTACTTTAGTGAAATTTTGATAAAGTGCACCGTTTTTAAGTTATAGCCATTTTTATGTAACTTTTTTCAAAATAGTCGCAGTTTTTCATTTTTTAAATTAGTGCACATGTTTGCCCACCTTTGAAAAAAATATTTTTTAAAAGCTGAGAAAATTCTCTATATTTTGCTTATTCGGACTTTGTTGATACGACCTTTAGTTGCTGAGATATTGCCATGCAAAGGTTAAAAAACAAGAAAATTGATGTTTTCTAAGTCTCACCCAAACAGCCCACCATTTTCTAATGTCGATATCTCAGCAACTATAGGTCCGATTTACAATGTTAAAATATGAAACATTCGTGAAATTTTCCAATCTTATCGAAAAAAATATTTTCAAAAATTTAAAATCAAGACTAACATTTCAAAAGGGCCATACATTCAATATTACGCCCATTTAAGATGTTAGTCTTGATTTGAAAATTTTGAAAATATTGTTTTAGAAAAGATCGGAAAATTTCACAAATGTTTCATATATTAACATTGAAAATCGGACCATTAGTTGCTGAGATATCGACATTGAAAAATGGTGGGCTGTTTGGGTGAGACTTAGAAAACATCAATTTTCTTGTTTTTAAACCTTTCCATTGCAATATCTCAGCAACTAAAGGTCGTATCAACAAAGTCCGATGAAGCAAAATATAGAGGATTTTCTCAGCTTTTCAAAAATATTTTTTTCAAAAGTGGGCAAACATGTGCACTAATTTTAAAATATGAAAAACTGCGACTATTTTGAAAAAAGTTACATAAAAATGGCTATAACTTGAAAGCGGTGCACTTTATCAAAATTTCACTAAAGTACTTTTTGATTGCAAATTCAATTTTACATCGAAAAATGAAGTTAAAAATTTTTTGCGACCAAAATTTCGATTTTTTGAAAAAATCAGTATTGATTAAAAAATTCATTACTCGGTCAATGATTTTTTGCACAACCTGGAAATTTCTGAAAAGTTGGCATTTGATGTCCTCTAAAACATATCAAAAAATAAAAAAAATTAAAAATAGTGTTTTTTTGCAAATCAAGTTTTAGTGTTAAAAAGTTCAATAAAAAAATCACCAAATTTTTTTTACCTTGTATTATTTTTTTCCAGTGTAGTCCGTATCCATACCTACAACTTTGCCGAAGACACCAAATCGATCAAAAAATTCCTTCAAAAGATATAGATTGTTGAATTTTCAAACATCATTTATGTATGGACAGCTGCCAAATTTGTATGGAAAATTATATGGACAAACTAATGATGCAAAATGGCTTCTTTGGGCATACCGAAGGCACCAAAAAAGTTTCAGTCGGATTAAAAAATACAAATATTAAAATTGAAGAAAAAAGACCGATTTCGTAGAGAATTGCTCTAGTTTCTTTTTTGAGCTAGTTCTTCGATATAATTATTTCGATAATTATAATACGTGTATTTGCATATGGAAAAAAAATCAAATTATAAACACTTTTTGAAAAAGTCTTTGCTTTAATATAAAAAGTTTAATTTTCATTATTAAAAATATTTGTATTTTTTTTATATTGCAAGATTTTTGCTCATTGCAGAGTATTATTTAGAATTCCAGTTTGTAAGAAGAATACCATGTGACATAAGTTTGGTGGGATTAAACCTAGAAAGGGGGGTGTGAGAAGGGGGGGGAGGGGTGACACCGGGTAGCCCGCCCCGGGTGACACCCGACCTTAGTACGCCTCTGGCAACACGTTCACAACTATCTGGCTATTGTTGCCAATCGCGTTGTTGTCGTGCGCTTTTTTTGTCACCAGGAGTGTTGCGTACATGTTGCCTGAGCAATATTGGATTGTTTTGAATTAGTTGCAAATAAGGCTTGGCGACAATAAATGCTGCTAGGGTATTCTTCCATAACAAAAAATGTTATACCAAAGTTGTTTTGGCTTTCAACCAATATCCCCCCAATAACAAATTTTGTTATGATAACACAAACTGATATTGAACCCTTATGCAAAAATGGATTTTCAAGAAGATTCCATATTATTTTAGGTTATTTTAACAGTATTTGTTATTGAAATGGCATGAATTTTGTTATAATCGTCTACCCGGGGATACTGATTTATATTTTTACAAAACTTTTGAAAGCATTGGATTTTATTGCATCTTCATTCCCCCCCTAAGAATGGCCAAATTACACCCCTTGGAGGAATTCCTCACATTTTGCTGTTTTCGGCCAAAAAAAAATGTGTTTGTATGTTAGAAACTTTTTTCGACCATTTTTGCAAAAATAGCGTATATCACGTTTAGATTGACAGCTATACTGCCCATTATCGCATAAATGTCCCATATGCATTTTCATCACTTTTGCGTTATTGATGCAGTTTGGTTCAAAATCGTTTACTCTTTCTAAAGAGCCTATAACATCCAGTACTTTGTTCTAGAAATCGGGAGAAAATCCAGTTTTTTCGTGTAAACTTAACACGTACTCTTATGTGTGGGACAAACTTCAAATGCGTTTTTCTCAGTTTGCTGTTTTTGCATATGGGACATTTATGCGAACATGGGTTCCAAACCTCCCGAAAATATTCCGTTCACTTTTAAAAGTCGCATGGGTTCCCTGCACTTTTGCCACTAGTGAACAACAAAAACATCCCCTCCCAAATCCCCACGGGACTGTATGGGCGTAGCCTTGGAGCACAGTGTGGAAATTTACGTTCTTAGATATTTTTGGATGTACCGGGCAGCAATCAAATTGTCTAAGAATATTGAATTGACCATTGTGGCACCCCCTACAGCGTGGTGCAGACCCGTTATGCTATGCTATGCTATGCTATGCTATGCTATGGGACATTTATGCGAACATGGGCAGTAATACATGTGCCAAACTTTAATAATTCGTTTATATAGTGAGTATAGGAAAATTGATTGGAAATATTACCGAATCTGCAAAAGATATCAAGAATCTCTCTAGTTTTATCCATCTTTATTTGTTGGCTGATAATATCGTTAAAATTTTTTTTCAAAGCAGACTATTGATTCCAGAACACCCTCAAAACACCAACTTCAAATGCACGGCCGCGTTGAGTCATTCCAGAGACGTAATGGCGTGCATTATTCATCCACTATCAGAAGGAAATGCACGAGATAACGCTCCATATTCCACACTCCCATGGTCTGAAACCCCAGCAAAGCTAATCTGCTTAAATGATGATGATGCGTTTCCAGCCACCATCAACCATTTCGCGCGATGCCCGCCAGAAAATTATCACCCCATTAATTCACCCCAGAAGGCGCGGCAGCGGTTGAGCTCTCGCATTTTCCGCGAATTTTCCGCTAAAAATAGTCAGTGGCGAAACACCATCGAGTGCATTCCGTTTGGGAAGGAAATGTGTGTGTGGGGTGAAGTGGGACACGACGAATCAATTTCAGCGGTGAACTGTCACCAGGTGTGTAACGGTGAATTTTCCTCCCCACGAAATGAGAGGGGCTTTGATTTCAAATTAAATTCTGATTGACTGTTCGTTAGTCGTATCTGAATCACACGTTTCTGCGGAAAATTGGGTGCTCGTTTGTGCCGGTCCGATTTTCGATAGGAGTGCTCATTAGTGAAAATGATGACTATATTTTGAGTTGATTCAAGTACCCTTTCTAGGTTGGGGATTGATTGGATGTATTCAATTGTGACAATATGATGCTGTGTGTTTGGCAAATGATTGTTCCGTTGGTAGTTTTGTAACTATTTGATTATTTTTTTGTCGAAAACAAAAAAAAAATTCTAACAAATCTAGTTTGGTGCCAAACTCACAAACCAAATGTTCAACTCTCGACAAATTGGCATTGATCATCGCCAACCAATTGGAACAGTTTCCGCGTTTTCATCTCAAGCGACACAAAACACTTAAATCGGCAACTGCTAGAACAGTAAGAGCTTGATCAAACATTGTAAAGCACTACAGCAGCATACTGCCGACGTAGCTCCATCAGTTAATCGGATTTGTTTGGAATTATTAATGAATGGGCCTGGCAAATGTTTGTTTTGCTAATTGACCCCGGCCTGGCGACTTGCCAATCGCGCGACCTTGCCACTTGGCGTAAAGGGCTTTCCAGCCATCAACGAGACAAATCAAACAAATTCGACTTTGACTGTAGAGGGAGAGGGTTTGTGCGTACACTTGTACCAGTGATCATCATCGGTGATTAGTGTTTGCTTGTTTGCGCGCGCGTTTTGATGACATTGGATGATACTCAGAAGTGATGGCAATTGTATTTGGGATTGGAACTATTGTCTCAATCAATGTTATCAATTTTCGCATTTATGATTAATTCTCTACGAGTTCGCAAATTGACTTTTCTCTGATTATTGTAAATTTGAAAGATATTTGATCCATGTATTGTTCCCTGTCCTATGTAAAAAGAAGCAATAAGAGCCTCTATAAAATGTTGCGGACTGGTAATACAGAATGGCCATGTGAATTATTTGTAATATGAATATTTGAAAATCTGTAGAAGGGATTTTCTGATCACTCTGATCAACTTTGACAAAGTTGTATGTTATGGTCAACACTTTTAAGGAAAAAAAAATCCAGACTCATTTATCCGAAGGTTGTTCAGCTCGAATATGACTAAAAAAATTGCTGAAAGTGATTTGGAATTTTTAAATTCAAGTTGGCGGACAAAATGGCGGTTTCAACCACTGAAATTTGACCAAAAAATTTTACGAGAACTCGAATTTTATGTTAAATGTAAGAAATTACAAAACAAGATTTTTTTTTGTTCGTCATTCGATTATCAGAAGTCCCATACAATCCTTTTTGGATAAATTTGGATAATCGAAATTTAGGATAATCGAGGATTCGGATAATCAAGTCCGAAATGTACTCGCAAGGAAACAAAATTCCCGACTTTCTAATTTGACTATTTACCACTGAAATTCGAACATCCACAAAAGTAAAAATTTAAAAACAACTTTTTTTTGCATTTGTTTGCAGAAACGTCGGCCTGCATACAGTCATCCCTCATATTCGGAACAGTTTACAGGTCGGTCACTGTTCAAAAAATCATAGCAAATTGATAATTGAACTTAATGATTCGCTTTTACCTTCATTTGAAAACTTTTCTTGCGATCTTTCGAATGCTGTTTCAAACAACTGCAAATTTCAACTTTTATATGAAGTTTTTGAAGAAAAACTTTGACCCTTGAAATCCACAAATTCGGAACACTTTTTTCTTACAGATGTAAACAAACTTTGGTTCTCTCCATGGGTACATAATTTTTACAAAATAATGACTTCACGCACTGAAACCAACGAAATTCAAGCTTAGTGATGTTTTATGAATGGTCTGATAACTTTTTTTTGTTAAAATATCAGTTAAATTCAGGTGTTTCACAATTGTGGGAGGGACAATAACATCCCACAATTATGGAACATGCAATTTGGAGGCAGTGTTTAGCTGCTCTGGGTAAAATAGTCTTGAAATGAAGTTTTTTGTTCAAAAAGTATTACTTTTACTAGTAAAATAGCAAGAGAATGTCCAAATAAAGGTCCTTAAAATAGCAGGGTCGTCAGAAAACTTGCATTTTGCATCCTGTTGACAAATTACTACAAAAGTGTTCCGAATTTGTGGGTGTTCCGAATATGTGGGATGACTGTACATTTGCCCTGCAGTTTGGAAAACTGTCAAACATTGGAAAAAGCGAGTTTGTTTGTTTGCCTTAGTCTAATACCTTCTTTACAGACCCAATCCAGCAACAATCAGGTTGGAAATATAGCCAAACTTTGTTGAAAATAATATTTTAGAGGATGAATAAAAAAATTATATCGAAAGTTCCCATAGTTTTGAAGGTACTAAAACGTTTGTAGCAAATCTCTTCAAAAAACTAACTTAATCCACCTATGTGGTTGATGCCGTCTTCGCTACTTCATAAAAAAAATATTCTAAAACAGGGTTGCCAGATTCAGACTCGTTTGAAAGGTCTCTCGATTACTTTCCCAACAAAAGGTCGGTTGGAGAATCCTGAAATTGCTTACAAATAAATGAGGGTGATCCGGCTTTAAAAATTACACAAATATAAATTAAGTGGCCCTAACTTGAGACAGGGTTGCCAGATCTTCAATGTTTTGGACTTTTTGGAAAGGGTTTTATATATGAGACAACAAATTTTTATGCATAATTTTTGAAATACTGAAATACATACATGCATTTGTTCAGTTTTCGATTCTGAGTCGATATGTATACATGAAGGTGGATCTACGAACTTCTTATGAAAATATCATTTTTCGAACAGGATTCTAGTCTTACCTAGAAAATTCATAGAAGTTTCATACAAATAAAAAAATGACACTGAAAATTTAACTTGTGAGAATTGCTATAAAAACAAGTCTTTATGCAATCGGCCGAATTCGTACATTTTCATTTTTTGTAAATTTTTATTTGGCTCAATTTTTTTGGGGACCATCCATATGAAAGCATTCTGTATCTTTGAAGGTAATTTCTGATCGATTTGGTGTCTTCGAAAAAGTTAAGGTATTGATGAAAAAATGTAAAAAAAAACGTTACCTAATCCACCTTTAGGTGGTTGGTGCCTTCCTCATGTTCATAAAGTCAATACATTCAGTAAAAATAGCAACATTCCCCCTTAACATGTTTAACAAATCAACTTTATTACTCATTTCTTTTGATATGGTTCGCAGACCATCAATATTTCTGGCTCATCGGCAAGGTCTGATAAAAAAAACCCATCCAACGATAGTTCGCATGGAAGATTCAGACAATATTTTTATCACAATATCTGAAATCAAACTAGAGCGTCCAATTTCCCGGGGTTACTAATTTCCCGGGAAACGGGAAATTTTCTGCCGATTTCCCGGGAAATCCCGGGAATTCCCGGGAAATTTTAAATTTATTGAAAATTGTTATGATTTTGGTTTTAATTAATATTATGCAACAAAATTGTATAGGACATCAAAATTAATGATTTAAATAAGTGTGAAGATCAATTAACAGCTTTGTTTTTTGGTATTTTTTGATGAGAAATTTATTTTTTCAAAACTGTGAGTAAAATGAATCCATAATCCACAATCATAAAATTGTATAATCCACAATCATAACATGCAGACATTATGTTTTTCATGACAAATACTGGTTTCAACTCTGGTAAAGCTTTTGCCTTCCTCACTGAGGTAAGGCTATAATCCTGCTCTAAAAATGAACTTTTGAAAAACAGGTCAAAGACCTATATTCATGTATACCTATCGACTCAGAATCGAAAACTGAACAAATGTCTGTGTGTGTGTATGTGTGTGCGTATTCCCCTTGGTACTCAAAATTCTTGCCAAGTTTTCTCGGCACTGGCTGATCCGATTTGAGTCAAACAAGTTGCATTCGATCCGGTTTGGTGCCCCATACTGCACTATTGAATTGTTTGAAGATCCGATAAGTAGTTCAAAAGTTACGTATAAAAAAGTGTCAGAGTTGCGAATCGAGTGCTGGAATTTTGATGCTGGATCTCACTCAAATGTATGTAAACTATGTCCGGATCCATCATCCGACCCATCGTTGGTTAGGTTATCAAAAGACCTTTCAAATGAGTACAAAACATTGAAGATCTGGCAACCCTGTCTCAAATTATGACCACTTAAGTGATAATTATGATATTTTTGTAGCCAGATCTCACTTAAATGTATGTAAACTATGTCCGGATCCATCATCCGACCCATCGTTGGTTAGGTAATCGAAAGACCTTTCCAATGAGACCAAAACATTGAAGATCTGGCAACCCTGCCTCGAGATATGACCACTTAAGTGATATTTATGTACATTTTTGAAGCCGGATCTCACTTAAATGTATGTAAACTATGTCCGGATCCATCATCCGACCCATCGTTGGTTAGGTAATCGAAAGACCTTTCCAATGAGTCCAAAACATTGAAGATCTGGCAACCCTGCCTCGAGATATGACCACTTAAGTGATATTTATGTACATTTTTGAAGCCGGATCTCACTTAAATGTATGTAAACTATGTCCGGATCCATCATCCGACCCATCGTTGGTTAGGTAATCGAAAGACCTTTCCAATGAGTCCAAAACATTGAAAATCTGGCAACCCTGTCTCGAGATATGACCACTTAAGTGATATTTATGTACATTTTTGAAGCCGGATCTCACTTAAATGTATGTAAACTATGTCCGGATCCATTATCCGACCCATCGTTGGTTAGGTAATCAAAAGACCTTTCAAATGAATACAAAACATTGAAGATCTGGCAACCCTGTCTCAAGTTATGACCACTTAAGTGATAATTATGATCTTTTTTGAAGCCGGATCTCACTTAAATGTATGTAAACTATGTCCGGATCCATCATCCGACCCATCGTTGGTTAGGTAATCGAAAGACCTTTCCAATGAGTCCAAATTATTGAAGAATTGGCAACGCTCAGTTACAAGTTTTGACCGCTTAAGTGACATTTGTGTAATTTTTTTATTGAGAAATAGATAGAATTTGTGTCCAAACCCATCATATCACCAAATGTTGGTAAAAAGTGAGGAAGGCACCAACCACATAGGTGGATTAAGTTAGTTTTTAGTGTTGGTTTTACTCCAAACAATCCAATGTTTTCATATATTTGAAGCAAGTTTTTATTTTTGCATTTTTCGAGAACAAATAATAGAAAGTAATTTTTCAATGATTTTTTTTGTATTATTATGCAACATGATTTAAATTATACGACAAATTAATATCATTCTACAAAAAGTCTACTATTTTTTCACATTTAACCCTCTAACACCTGTTGTTGCACCAGTGCTCCATAATTCTTTTACTTCAAATTGTAATTTCTTTAGTGCTAGGTATTCAACCAATTGAATTAATTCTTTTTGCACAAATTCGATTTTCATCTCATTTGATCATGGTAAACAAAAACGTAGCTAACATTGTTTTGATTAAATAACATCAATCTGTCAAAAAATTACCTAATTGTAATAATTTAATACTCATTAAGCAGGATCTATTCGCAGTTGCTTCAAAAATTAATATTATCAGAAATAATTCTGATATCCTAATTTCTGATAATCTGATTAATTATATATAAACCAAACAATACATTTAATTGAACAAAATCATGTTTAGTTTGTTCATTTATTATTTTTTCAGAGCGTTTTCAAAAAGTAGTTCCAAAAATTTAAGAAAATGTTTACTTCCGCTTGAATTTCGGGAATTCCCGGGAAATTTACAAATTTCCCGGGAAACGGGAAATATTTTTTTTCGGGAAATCCCGGGAATTCCCGGGAATTTTTTTTCCCGGGACGGGAAATTGGACGCTCTAAATCAAACCTCTAAAAAGTGTATAAATAACACTTAAGTGCCAATAACTTTTAATAGGGTTGTCAGATCCTTGATGTTTTAGGCTCATTTGAAAGGTCTTTCGATTATCTAACTAACGATGGGTCGCATGATAGACCCAGACATCATTTTTACTGAAATATCTGAGATCCGGCCTCCAAAAAGTGTATAAATATCACTTAAGTGCCAATAACTTTTGATAGGATTGTCAGATCCTTGATGTTTTAGGCTCATTTGAAAGGTCTTTCGATTATCTAACTAACGATGGGTCGCATGATGGACCCGGACATCATTTTTACTGAAATATCTGAGATCCGGCCTCCAAAAAGTGTATAAATAACACTTAAATGCTAATAACTTTTGATAGGGTTATCAGATCTTCAATGTTTTGGGCTCATTGGAAAGGTCTTTTTAATACCTTTCTGAAAATGTATAACATGACAGGGTTTCTTACAAAAACCACCCTTTTTACAATCTTCCGGACATACGCCAAAATCGTTTTTTTAGCATAACTTTTGAAGTACTTTACTAAACTTCATAATTTTCAAAAGGGACTTATGGGACCCCAAGACGAATCGAATGAGACCAAAACGGTCCAAATCGGTTAAGCCAGTGCTGAGATAATCGAGTGCATATTTTTTGGTGCACAGACCCACATCCCTACACACACACACACACACACACACACAGACATTTGCTCAGAATTTGATTCTGAGTCGATAGGTATACGTGAAGGTGGGTCTACGAGGTCAAATTAAGAAGTTCATTTTTCGAGTGATTTTATAGCCTTTCCTCAGTAAGGTGAGGAAGGCAAAAAAGGAGCACGGAAAAAATACCGACTGATAATTAACTTTTTTTTCACAAACAAATTATTTTCCCTAAATCTATAATTTTAATGTTCTTTTTTTGTGTGTATGTTTCAGAGGAGACGAAACCACAACTTTTGACACAAAAAAAAAGCATGGACGAAAACTTTTCTGCCTTGCTGATTTTTTTTTCTCACGAAGGGTCTATTTTGCTCCAATTCCCCATTAAAAAAAAAATCTTGAAAATTGCTCTGTACACTCAAACCCCGGTGGTTTGACACCAACTGTTGTCAAACGAACGGGGTCACTTTTTAGTTTGACACCCCTTTTACACGGAGTTCACACACACTATCAAACGTTTGTTTTGATAGTGTGCGAAAGCGCCGTCTAAAAAGTGACAGTTCGTCACTTTTTAGTTTGACTTTGACCAACCAACGGGGTACAAACTAAAAAAGTGTCAAACGAAAAAGTGAGTGAGTGTAATTAGAAAGGAGTCTTTATGCGGCATCCAAAACTTAAGTGAAAATGTCCCAGGAATCCAGTAAAAATAACCAACTGCACTGCAAAAATTATGTAGGGCCCATTTAACCCCAGCTCCGCTATAAAAGCATTTTTGGTTGTTTTCAAATGTTGGTCAGATTTAAAAAATCTGAAAATATTTCTAATAATGAAACATTTGCGAAATTTTCTGATCATATTGAAAAATCTGTTAAAGTTTTTGGAATAAAGACTGAAATTTAAAAAGGGTTATACATTCAATTCCTTTTGATTTTAATTCTAAAATTTTAGATATTTTATTTCGAAAAAAAATCACAAAATATAACAATCTGGATTTCTGGATCCAATAAACAAAATTTTATTTTATTTTTGTTTTTTGGGTGTTTCTGAACACCCCTAACTTTCAAAAACACCTGAAAAATAGAGAATTTTGATTATTGAACCCTTATAACGAACAAAAAAAAAATCATGAAATGTTTAACTTTAGACATTGAAAATAAACCCAAAAAAAAATCAAGTAAAATGAATACTTTCTACACACAATTTTACATCGATCAAAATTCTGCAAAGGATGACGACACAATGCCGTCTAATATCTTTAGCTCAATGAAGCTCTTGACATTCAAAAAATGTGCTGTCTTTGCGCCAACGAACCAGGCGTAAGTGAAACGCAATTTTCGATGACGTTGACAGAGCCCAACGACGCCGTCGATTGTTTTGAAGAAATTTGCTCGTACTGAGTATACTTTATGAGGGAGGGTGAGGTATTCTGATTTTGACCCGAAATCAATCATTTCACATAGTGTTTTTCTGAATAATGTTTTTTTTTTAATTTTATTTTTTGAAGAGTCACATTTTTTTTAATTCCAATAAAACAAGCCGTAACCCTAGTCTTGCCACAAAAACCATTTCATAGTCTGGCAAGACTTTGCCAGCTCCGCCATCGTTGCGGGGAAAAATACCCTCCAGACGGATTCTTTTTTTCCACTCCAGTCAGTGTCACATAGCAGAATTTTAAAGAATGGGTGCAGCAGCACTTTGTCTGCGACTTACTTTGAACAAATTTGGCACCGGTTGAGCATCGATCTAACGATAAAGTGTTCTCAACGCGGTGAGTGAAGAATTTTGAAGTCGAGAAGGTGCTAATTTTTCGCACTCTGCAAACTCTTGGATTCTTGATCTGGGAGAGGGGTTTCTCCTTTTTCCCAAGTGGGAAAATTAAACTCTGAACTTACACGCTGCAGCGAAGACTAAGGTTGTAATTACCGCACTTGAGCGATGCATAATTAAATTCATCTCGAGCACTGAGACGTAACCACTGAGAGCCTTCTTTAGCCTCGTAAACTTTTCCACCAGGCGCAAATTGAAAATTTCTCACTTTGCTCGAGAGAATATGCACCGGCTGCCAGGATAATAGTACAAACGCAAAACATGGAATGGATTTTCCTCATCTCTTCTTGGGGTGGTTACGATGCTCGTCAGATGCAGTAAAACAAATGCTGGTATTGAGGATCATCTTTCCCTGGGATGAAAACTCTGGAGATGAAGAGGTGCATTCTAGGAAGAGTTGCTTGAGGAAAATCATAAAAATCGATTTTTTTCTTAGATTACACAACTTGGCATTTTTGAATGTCAGTAAACGCTTATGTTTCGTCAAGGTTTGATAAACATACAGAATTAAATTTTAGTTTTTACAAAGTTTTAATTTTACAATTTTAATTATTGGCAGAGAATTCACTAAAATTCAATTCTGTCGATTGGAGCGTGTTCTGGAATCCTAAATCTATCATACCTTGATGAAATTGAAGCGTTTACTGACATCGAGTTTTTTTTTTTATATGTTCGTTAAAAATGCTTCAAACTATTTTTTTTTATTAAACTGTTTTTACTACTACACATTAAATTTCATTATTGACTTTAAAATAAAATCATGTTATCAAATTGTCATATTTTTAAAGAAAAGCTTTTCGAATTGCCTAAAATTTCACTGTTAACTTATGCAATAGCAAAAAAATCAACTCATAATTTCAAAATGTGATCCAAATTTTCAAGCAACACCGCCATCTCATCCCTCTTCACGACAAGCGCATGATATGTGGCTGTCATTCCGATTACTCCATCATTTGAATGGCCCTCGCCGGTACGGTATGACGGATCTGGGTTAATTTCCTCCCAAACAGGACGAATTTGCCGCTGACATCATTTCCGAAAGCTCCATTATTGGTATCCCTTAAGGGGGTCAAAGTTTGAACAGAGTGCAATGACGAAGAGTGCAATCAGCCGAAAGTGCAGATCTAATCCATCTTCTTTTGCGTGCCTATTGCCAGGATTGTTGGAGTTGGAGTCATACCTAGGTATGACAATCACACTCAAACTGGTTGTTGTATTGCTGGTGTGTGATGTCACGTTTGTGGCACACGAGGAAAGGACGACCCCCTCTTGACTAGACTAGGTTTTTGGACCAGCATGTGAAGGACTGTATAGGCTGCTGGTTGGGTTTAATCTATATTTATGAAGAAGGATTCAGTCTTCACCGTCATTGTCCTTTGTTGGATGAGACTGATATGCAAACCAGAGAGGATGTTGAAAGCTGACGGAATTTTCTGTTCTTTCGTTGACTTTTATCATCTTAGGTATGAATTTATTGGTTTAAGCTGGAGTAATAATATCCTTGTTAAGTGTCTTATTAAATTATGGTTTAAATTGTTTATCCATTTGTTTACATTCTACAGAATGTATATCTCTCTATTTTTTTGCCAAATAATTTATCGTATCGAAAAGTAACATTTTTCAATATTTTTTTTTGAACGATGAATTTGCTTAACACATGTTTGACCTAGAATTCCAATCAATTTTTTTTCCGGATTTGCAAAAAATGTGGTAAGAAACTCGTTGCAGAGCTTGAATTTGTCAGCACTTGTCGTATTTATCCAACTCGGTAAACCTCGTGGGATAAATGTACGACTCATGCAGAAGAAATCTTCTTTTTGCAACTTGTTGCTTAAATTACTATTTTAATATTGAAAATGAGATGCATATTTATAGGACCTTTTTAAAAAAAAAACTCAGGAAATGTTTTTCAACTTTTACCCCACGATTTAAAAAGAAATAATTTTAAGATAAATTGTAAACAAAACCGAACCAAAAGTTGCGTAAAAAATTACAAAAATTTTGGTATCCAAACATGTTTAGGTTATCGCTTACATTTTATAGTTATTGTAGTTTTAGTGCAAAAAGTTGTTTTTTTTCCTGTTTTCGTAATATTTTTTTGTCAAAAACGGCATTTTAAATTTTCATTCGATTTTTCCAAATGTTTGGGTGGTGTTTTTAGATCTCAAATTATGTTTCCTTAAAAGTTAAACTTTGAAATGGCGTGGAGTTATGATTTCTTTGAAAAATTTGGTTTTTGCAAACATGAGGAAATTAAAAGTTTTGGGAACATGGGTACTGAATAGCGAAAGTTACAATATTTCATGAATAAATCAAAGTTGCTAGTATTTAAAATTGAGGTGAAAAGTCATCGATTGTGATTGGACACTCAATAACATTTTAACTTAATGAATGTAAATGAAAAAGAATATCTGAATAAATATAAAAAAAAAAAATATGGGTACAATTACTTTGGCCAAGAAACCCCTCTTTAAATTTAAAAAAAAATTAGGGTTGGAAATGTGATGTGTTTTATGTGACTTGCTAATGTTTTTAAAAATGATTTTTTCTTGGGTTAACTTTTTATTTTTTACCGGCATTTTCTATATGTGAAAAAAGTACATACTTAGATTTGTTTACCGAATTCGGTAGTTGAAAAATCGGCAAAGTTTAGATCGGAAAACCATCTGTCAAAATGAACAAAATTTTACCGCATTTCGGTTGTATGATGAACAGTAATTAACCTTATCATCGAATTTAGGTAAGTATTTACCGAATTCGATAATTTTCAGTTTACCGAACTGTTCAGCAGTTGAAAATTCGGTAAAAAGATCTAAATGTGTATGCAGTAATTTTTGTAATGTCCCAGACTATGCCTCTGTTTTCAATTTAAATGATTATTGTACCATTCTATAGTAGAAATTGTGAAAAACAAGCAAAAAATTTAAAAAAGTAACTGTAATGAAAAAACTTGGAAGGCGAACATAGGAGTAAGTAGAATAAGCAAAATAATATCAGAAACAAACATAAACTAAACAAGATAAATGCAAATAAAAATACTAAAAATGGAACAAGAAAAACATAAAACAATAAGAGTGAAGTTTTTCGTAGAACTAAAAAAAAAATCGAAAAGAATTTCGAGCAACTTAACTTCTTAAAAAAACATTGCTTCAATTGTGTTGTCTAAGCATCTCTTCTGTTGTGTGCTATCTTGTGACAAGGACCATTCAGTACTATTCGAGAAAATCGATTTTTAAAGTTTGATGGTAAATATTTTCAAACTATGAATGATGGAGTCAAACTTCAAATCAATCGGTTCGTATACTATCGCTAAACACAAGCTCCAAGTTTCAACTAATTTGGTTACACCAGTTAAAAGATACAGTAAATTATGCAAACAAAAATCTGAAAAAGCACGTGTCACAAGTGTGTTTCGAAAGTAAAATTGTACTACGTGTCACAAGTGTGCACAGAATTCCCATACAAATTAAAATAGGCTTAAATCAATAGTTTAACCGACTTATTCATTATATTTTCGAAAACAAAATATTGCATTGCCTTTAAAAAGCGTGTATCAACATAAATTTGTGAAAAACAAGAAATATTTTTCACATTTTCCAACACCATGCTTGCAATTACGCTCAAAACTTCAAAATTGGCTGAAAAATCACAAACAAAAATTAATTCAAAATCAAAAACACGTCCTTTGAAAACCTCCTCTTGATGATCAACCGAACCAAAATATCCAAACTCAGCACCCTTACCACAACAGAACCCCCCTCCCCCACCCAAAATTTGATTCAATTTTCACACGAAAGCTAATTTCAATTGCGAGCCTAAATTTAAGCCTCCCACAAACAACAATACACCCTCTCGGTGATTCAGAATAACACGGTAACCACACCGTACCAGACGGAAGAGGGGGGCGGGGGTAGGGGGGCATAGTAGAGCAATCTCAGCAGATTAGATTTCAGGTGTGTAGGCCAACCCCCACGCCAGCTACGTGAAATGGCAGTGCTGAGCGTGTTGGTGCGTTGGCGTTTTCCGAAAGGATTCAATTTTAGTCCGAAAATTTTGTCAATTTGGGTTCGGGGTGAAAGTAGGTGGTACATGAGTATGATGTTTTTGAAATTTTGGACATTTAATGGCTCACCTTCAGTAGCATGTTTCAAAATTTCCGGGAATCTTCCGGACACATCCCAAAATGTCCTGAAAGCATATCTGCAAACGAATGATTGAGAAGCACTCTGCAGCACGTAGATTTTAATTGTACAACAAGACAGACACGTTAAGATAGCATATCAAATCGACTCTCTTCCAGGAACTGAGCTTGAAACTACTCAATTGAACATCCATCCGAATGTGTACTCAATTCCAACGAAACCTTCCACCTGAAGCACTTTGCATAATTGAAAGCTTCATATTGGTTAATCGGATTTTTCAAACCACCAGCTCCTTCTCCTTTCCAGCTTGTTACATCAACGCCATGGAAAGTATTCTGCTGACGATTCACCGAGCAGAGATTGAAAATTTGTTTAAAAAAGATAATCTTAAATCAATTTTGATGTTATTTAAACAACTTAGCTTATTGCATTAAATTTATCGAAACTTTTGATCTAAGCTAAAGTTAGCCGGAACTAAAATTAGCAATAAACGGTGAATCTAATAAAAAACGTTTTTTTTTCTGAATTAGAAGCCATTCTTCACAATTTCGCCATAAAAATTTGTATCTCAAGAAGAGATATCTTGATCGATTTGGTGTCTTCGCAAAGTTGTAGGTTATGATTAGGGCTATTCATAAAAAAATAGTTACTTTCTTTTAAAAAAATCCGTTTTTGAATAACTTAATATAACATAAAAATCTGTTTTGACATACTTTACCTCCTTCGACTTTAATTTCATTTTTTTATTTAGTGTGAATAAAGAAATAAAACCTGAGAAAATTGTCTTCAATTTGTTTTGTTGTTGTTGTTGAGATATAACCTTGCAATGAACGAAAATTACCGAAAAATTTGTTTCTCTAAGTTTTCTATTCAAAAGGGTAAAATTTTCAATCGATGGTTCTTGTAAACATTTAATCAGTTTTGTCAGTTTAAGAATAATTCTACTCAAAAATGGAGAATTTTATTAAAATTTTACAAAATGTTTTTTTCGATTTAGAATTAAATTTTACATCTAAAATTCATTTTTTTTAATGTTTGTTTACATTTCCGATAATTAAAAAAAAAACGCAATTTTCTAAAAAAATCTTAACTTGACCAGAAATAAATTGTTCATAATGCAAAAAAGTTGGAAATTTTTTGTCTACTAAGGCCGTTGCAAATATTTTTTAAAGTTTATGTCGATCCCCCCCCAGTGTTCTGCTGACGATTCACCGAGCAAAGATTGAAAATTTGTTTAAAAAAGATAATCTTAAATAAAGGTCAATTTTGATGTTATTTAAACAACTTTGCTTATTTCTTAAAAATTATCGACACTTTTGATCTAAACTAAAGTTAGCCGGAACTAAAATTAGCAATAAACGGTGAATCTACTAAAAAACGTTGAATAATCAGGGGGCAAAAAAATATTTTTCCAAAAAACTTCAGAATTTACATGAAAATAGAAGTCTAATCAACTGAAAACAATCTAAAATGCATTTTTCTGCATTGATAATCATGTTTAGCATGTTTGGGCTTGTTTAAAAATGTTTTGAATTTTTTATGAAATTCCAACATACAGCACCGCAAAAATTTTATTTTTCGCAAAAAATAAAATTTCCCTCAATACTTAGATATTTTGAAAACAAATGATTGCAAAACAACTGGGCAGATGTAAAATGCATTTTTAAACACTTTTTTCGTTGAAATGTCAATACTGGGCTTCCCGGGCAGACGGTAATAACTAAATTCATGCCATTTCAATAACAAATACTGTTAAAACTAAAAGTGTTATGAAATCTTCTTGAAAAACCCATTTTTGCATAAGAGTTTAATAACAGTTTATGTTATCATAACAAAATTTGTTATTGGTCTGATATTGGTTGAAAGCCAAAACAACTGGGGACATTTTTTGTTATGGAAGAATGTCTCAAACTGTTATTGGGATGATCGGATTAGTTGTTAAAATAACAAAAAATAATAACAAAGATTTGTTCGAAGAATAACTAAAAATGTGATTAGTCTGTTATTACAATAACAATCCAATAACAGTAAAACCATAACGACAAATAACAAATCCTGTTATAAATAACATAAAATGTTATTTGCCAAGTATTTTTAAATATCAAAAAATGTTATTCCCAGGTTATTTCCGTCTGCTCGGGTTGTAATTTTAATTTTTATATTTTTTTAATTTTTTTGCCCCCCCCTCGACTTTGGCCAGAGTCGAGGGACATAAACTTCAAAAAATATTTGCAACGGCCTTATAAATATCAAAAATTTAAAAATCCAAGGTTTGTAAAAATAGAGTTTTTGTTTATAAAATTTATAATATACCTTGCCAAAGACACCAAATCGATCAGAAACTTTCTTCTCAATTTTCGAATGTTTCGGTACGATCCCTTCCATTTTTGAACATGCGAAAAAAGACATGTTTTTTCAATTTGCAGTATGAAATGGTGATGAGATGGAATTTCGGTGTCAAAGGGAATTTTATGTGAAATTGGACGCCCCCCGATTTGATGGCGTATTCAAAATTCCAAATTTTTATTATTTTTTAAACTCTGTCATTTTCCGTTATTCAACTGTAATTTTTTTTTGGAACATGTTATTTTAAGGGAAATTCAATGTACTTTTCGAATCTACATTAACCCAGGAAGGTAATTTTTTCATTTAGAGCAACATTTTTCATTTAAAAATTTCGTGTTTTATGTAACTTTGCAGGGGGGTTGTTGGAACTCCATCGCTCCAAGAAATCTGGCAGCACTTGATAAAAGCTGACAGCACGTACGCTTTCTCATATGGCCCTTTCGCTGACTTAGTTTCCGTCCTTTTCCATCTTCTTCTAAGACACTAGTCATCTATCCACCTATCAGTTTCATTCCTTTCTTCTAATTTGTGAGTTTAATTTCACCGAAAACTACCGATAAAAGCCCGTAATATCAACAATTTAAGGTAACAAAGTTGGGTAAATAAACAATCAGTCCCAATACTGAGTGAAGCTGACAGCTGGAAATATTTTTCTTTGATTTTCAGAATGTGTTTCGTAACATATCCAGAAATTGTGAATTTCTTATAAAATGATTCTGGGATATGAATAAAAGAAAACAATAATAATGAAAAAGTTTTCCATCCCTGTCCATGAAAATACCACCATCGACTTGGTGGCTTGTAGCATCCTCTTCGAAGTGGATTATCGACCCCATTAAATCGCACAACAACGGATGGGAGGACCCTGGTCGAGCGGTCCGGAACGCGTTTCCCTTTTCCTGATGTTCCCACTGGATCTTGGCTATCGACTCGAAGGATGCTTTAGATTTCAAAATTCTGAGACATTGTTTCGTGGTTTAGAATTGAACTGCATTTTTTTATCTGGTGGAATGGTGGAAATACATTTTTTATTATGTTCGTCACTCAAATTATGAACAAATGAATCTCACTATTAAAACAAGACAGAAATATTGCGTAAAGCATACATCTATAATTTTTTTTTTCAAATAGGTCCCATAAACGAAATTTTATTATTTTGCTTTTTGAATATTCCTGACTCAAGGCGGTTCTAAAAACAACTAAAAAGCTAAATTTGGAAATTATCAGAAATACTTATTCTTAAATTTATTATTCTTAAATTTCTCAATATATAATTCAAATTGGCCCATTCCTTGTTCCCTTTTTTTATTTGTAGGAACAAGGAAAACCTCCCAACTCCACCACAAACATAAAAAACATGCTGTCATAACATACGATACTGCGTATATCCTTGCTTTCATGTATGTGTTTGCCTCCTCGTGCATGGGCATTATAAAAGTTTTAATTAGACGTCAAATAAATCATTTCGCTTTTATTTTATTAGCAAAATGTTCGCTCCATCCAGCAAGCACACTCGCTTCAAGTTGGCTTTTTGCTTCATAAAAACAAGTGAACCCATATGCTACACTTGATTGTGAATGTGAGTTTACGTATTTTTTAAGTGTTCGAGAGGGATAAACGAGCTGGCGGCTACAAAGTGGGTCGTATTTTGGTGCACAATGTGGTCTCGTGAGATTGTGGTGGTAACAGGTGGCGAAACGTAAGTATTGTTCCATTACCGTACTGATTGATGGGCGCTGTTAGGTTCAAGAAGGAGGTTTTGTTTTTTTACACAGAAAAACCTTGTGGAATTTTGTAAGGGTGAAAATTTGGTAGGGTTCAACATTACATCATTCTGAGTAATTTTTCCTCAAAAATGTGTAAAACTTTATACCTGATGTAAATTAATCAGATACTGGTGCAAATTTACACATTTTTAATTTGATGAATATTATCATAATTTTTTTCTGTGTATTTATATTCGTTAAATCTTTGTCCAGGGAATTTAAATTTGATGGCGTTTAGTTAGCGTTAAGTAAATTTTTTTACAATAAAATTTAAATTACAGAAGATAAATTGTAACATCATTGGCCGATTCGAGGAACATTCTCAGTTTTGCAAAAAGTTGATACACTTTTAAATTTATTTTAATTTACTTAAATTTGTATGGCCATAACTAAATTTTTTTGAATTTTTTTTTTTAATTAAATATGGCTATTTTTTTAACAAGAATTAAAAAAATTACAAAAATTACAAAAATTACAAAACTTACAAAAATTACAAAAATTACAAAAATTACAAAAATTACAAAAATTACAAAAATTACAAAAATTACAAAAAATTACAAAAATTACAAAAATTACAAAAATTACAAAAATTACAAAAATTACAAAAATTACAAAAATTACAAAAATTACAAAAATTACAAAAATTACAAAAATTACAAAAATTACAAAAATTACAAAAATTACAAAAATTACAAAAATTACAAAAATTACAAAAATTAAAAAATTACAAAAATTACAAAAATTACAAAAATTACAAAAATTACAAAAATTACAAAAATTACAAAAATTACAAAAATTACAAAAATTACAAAAATTACAAAAATTACAAAAATTACAAAAATTACAAAAATTACAAAAATTACAAAAATTACAAAAATTACAAAAATTACAAAAATTACAAAAATTACAAAAATTACAAAAATTACAAAAAATACAAAAATTACGAAAATTACAAAAATTACAAAAAATACGATTTCGTGTGAGTTGTTGGAGAATTACCCAAGAATAATAAAAAATTCCATGTTTTTAATGTAAACTGCTTCTATGTTTTTTGGAGGTTATTATTTTGAAAATATTTTTTTTGTGACTTTTTAGATCAAAGTTTGTATAAGGCTGGGTTGGTTGTTTGAAAGTTAAATGTTCAACAACAAAGTGTGAATATTGTGACGTGAAACAATCTTCAAAATGTCCACAAAACCATTAACAATTTTGGGATTGAGTTCATTTTACAAAACCGGATAATATTGAAATTTGATATTTTTCATATCCTCAAAAAAAAACCTAAAGTTTCAAATAATGTTTTACAAAGTAAAATTCTTAAATTTTATAAATATTTTAGACAATAGAAAAATACCATTGAAGAACTCAAAAATCAACTCCATTACACCCTGTAACATCACAAAACCAACAACAAAAAGCCTTCCAGCATCGTCGAAAGAACACTTCCATCACTGGTCACGCACCGTCGCTAATGGGAAACTGCCATCTCTCGAAAACATTCCCCCAGCAGCAGCACTAATGTCCTGCACGCCAAAAACGTGAAGCCGTTGGTCCCTCTGCAGGGACATATCTTGCCCAGAAGGGCGGCCGCCCGAAGGTCCGGACTTTTGGTTTCGAGATGATCTTTACCTGACGACAATGGTGCTGGTCCAGATGGCCTCCCTCCCCGAGGGGAATTCTCTTCAAAGCTCGTTTTTCCAAGCCAGTGACGTCAAAGTTGTGCGGTGGCCTTACCTGGGAAGTAGAGAAATAGAGTTTCGTGTGAGCTGGCTCTTTTGCAAGAGGTCCGGAATTGGCCCGGAACAAAGTTCTTTGGACATGCCAGATGTAGTGTAGTGTAGATATTTTGTGTATTCCAAGAGAAGGGAGAGGTCACAGCTGAAAAGCTGCTAATTTATTCATGACCGAAATTCAGTTTATCATCACGTTTCCGGGGAAAAACAACCACCCACTCGTCCTGTTTGGAACGAAACGTCGTACGAGTTGAGGGGGTTTTCCAGCGCTCCCCGTTGGGGGTGACAAAAGCTCTCTGGAAAAGCGTGGGAAATGAGATGCACGTGATGCTTTCGACTGAATAGGACTGTAAAAGGGTGCGGGGGAAGGATGGAAACTTTGGAACTCGGTTTCTGGGTTCGAGGAAGAGGGAACTTTTGGCCCCATAGCGAAGTAGTTTCTTGTAAATAATTGAACACGCAGATCTGTTTGTGTATATATTTAACTGTGCTGCTAATGGAATGCTATAGTGACTGAGGCCACGTGCAAAACTTTGCACGATATAGTTAATGAGTACAATCGCATTAAAATTGTATGCCAAAGCCAGTGTAAGCTCTTGGACTATGAATCCCGCGGGCTTGTTTAAATTTACAAACATTTCTTTGGTGTTGACTTCAAATAACTGGATTTTTTGAAATTATATTTAAAACAACTTCTTGATTAAAATATTCGATTTTATTCAAATTAAAAACACCATTGGTGACAAAGGGTAAAATAACGACACATCTCTCGTAATTTTCAATCATAAAACATATTTGAATGATATTAAAGAACTTTTTGCGATGAAATGATCTTAATCAAACGAGGAAGTGTTCTTAAAATTAAAATTATCCCTAAATTTGGCGAAGTTAGATGAATCCTGGAGAGGGAGAGCAAAGTGAGGAGAGTGGTCAGAGCAGTTTTCCGTCGCGTTCGATTTGTGATTGCGAGTGACTTTTTTTGGTGGTGAGTCTTTTTGGAGCAATCAGGACCCTTGATTTAGGTTCTATTCAATTAACTACAAGAAATATTTTGAAATGTTGATTTTTCGACAAGGATTTTTTGTCAAAAACGTACCTCAATTAACACAGCTGTCAAAATGATAGGACTTGCCCTTGGCACATTTCTAGAACAAGTCCTGTCGTATTGACAGCTGTATTAAATGTTTTTCCTGAAAAGTTTTAGTTAAATGTCTCCAATAAAACCTTTAAAACAGAATTAAGTTCTATTTATATAATTCTGAGTAATTGTAATAACCTGAAAAATAACATTTACCCAAAATTGTTTCCTCCATACGATGCTCCATATAATTTTGACAGCTGGGTAATTCTCTACCAACTCACACGAAATCGGGAAAAGTTGCCCCGACCCCTCTTCGATTTGCGTGAAACTTTGTCCTAAGGGGTAACTTTTGTCCCTGATCACGAATCCGTTACGAAAAAAAAGTTTTGAAAAAGTTACTTTTTGCTTTTCTCTTTGTTTCGTCGTCCGTGTCTGTCGCCGGTGACCATGAACGGCCATGATCGATGACGACCAACTTTTTCAATTTTTTTTCGTAAAATCGCGATAACTCGTGATGTTTACAAGCAAACCCCTTTTGTCTATATATCATTTTTTTTTTGTAATTGTCTGCTCTACAACTTTGTAGAACATTGTTACACTCTAAAAAATAACTCTGCAATGTTAGAAAAAACACGAAATTTTAAAATGAAAAATTTTGTTCTAAGTGAAAAAATGACCCTTCTGGGTCAATGTAGATTTGAAAAGTACATTAAATTTCCCATAAAATAACATGTTCCAAAAAAATTTACAGTCGAGTAACGAAAAATGGGAGAATTTTCAAAAAAAAATTTAATGTTTTTTTCGATGATAAATACGTTTTTTTTGAATTCTGAGTACGCCATCAAATCGGGCGTCTAATTTTACATAAAAGTCCCTTTGACACCAAATTTCTATCTCATCACCGTTTCAGGCTGCTTGACAAACATTCGTTGAATATTTTATTGTCAAAATCAAAATATTTTTAAATTTTCAATAATTTTGTCTTGCTTATATTTTAAAAGTTTGTTAATATTTTTGAACCTTTTCAAATATTAGGCTGCATTTAAAAATTTACAAGCATTTCTGCCAGAAGGATTGCAAAATTTTAAAAATGTTTCAATTTTAGCATAGAAAATAAGACGAGTAGCTATCGCTTTTGAAAAATATGGTCTAATTTAATGACACTTTGGAAACCATATTTTATATTTGTTTGTTCTTTGCCAGGCTGTATCTCAGTAACTAATGGACCGATTTTGAAAGTCGAATAACAACATTTTAAAGCATTTTTTAATTTATTTGGAAATTTTTTTTTCAGAAATAAACAAACAAACATAAACACTGTTGTAAAAATCTGAAATTATACTTTTTTCATATTTTTCACTTAAAATCGCTGTAACTGGAAAAGAGTGCATTTTTCCTAACTTATCTATGGCTCGTAAGTTGTGGGATTTTGTCCACTAAAACATCGAAAAATTTAAAAAACTGAAATTTGGATCTATTTTTTTCAGACAAGTCCTAGTAATCATTTACAAGTTTGCCGAAGACACTAAATCGATAAGAAAATCTTTTCTATAGATGCGCTTTTTTCGAATATTTTTATAGAATTTTTTATGGACGGCACCCAAATTTGTAGCGGGAAATTTAAAGAAAAAAACTGGTGGTGAAAAAAGGATTCTCTTAACTTTGATAAAATTTCACCTCAAAAAAAAATGATTTCAAAAATATTTACAAAATTCTACAAAAAAGCTGTGAGGAATCATTTGAAACATTAGAATTTCAACCATGGAGGAGGCAAAAAATAATTATAATCAAAACTACAAGCCAGAATTTCAACATATCAATGAAAAAACCATAGGAAAATGCATTTTACACCTGTACAGTTAGTTTCCAAAAAACGGTAAATTTTTGCTTTTTGTTCTTATTTACATTGCAAATTTACTTCAAAAGATTTTTGAATTAACCTCAACATGCTTAAAATGATTCTTAACTAAAGGGATTGCTTTTTACCTTGATGTTAGTTGATGGCACAAAAAATTCAATTGAAAGTTATTTTTTTTTTTAAATTCGTTTTGCCCTCTGATTTTTCGGCCCGAATTTCAAGGAAGAGGGACAAAAACTATATACCGTAAACCGGGGTGACTTTGATAGGATTTCAATTTATTTTTGGAATATTTCGCAACTGGAAAGGTTTTTCTCAATATTATAATTTTTAAAACATGTACTGGGGTAGGCCATACAAAGTTATGCACTTTTTCAAAATACATATAAAATTTAGGTAAAGTTGTTAAAAAGTCGGAATTTTGCCTGAAATTCGTTAAATCTAGTATTGTTTATAAAATTATCGATTTATATTACATTTTAAACTGAATTCGAAGCACGAATCACAAGTTTTCACATTTCATATGAAATTTGTTCAACTGAAATTGCCTATAAATTTGGAGATTTTTTTGAATTATGTTTCAAAAACACATAATATTTAATATTTACAAAATTAGTTTACCTTCTCCAAGTGGAAAATTTTCCAAAGAATCCGAAAATGTATTCCATTTTCCGATTCAAAATCATGTTCATTGAGAAAATCATGACACTTTGAGAAGTTTAGAATAATGCCTTTCATCAACATTTTCTTAATAATAGTTAACTAACTTCTTAAACCTTTTAAAATGTTATGAAAAGTTCTTCTCGAGGTACTTTGAGTACTTTTCTACCATGGTCAGTATGGTTCCAAACCATTTCGTACGTATTTAATTTGTACTCTTCATTTTGCGGAAAAATCTCAAACCTATCAAAGTCACCCCGGCTATCAAAGTAACGGAATATAAAGTTTGTACTAGCCTTATAATTAAAAAAGGGCTTTTTAAGCTTTCATCAAATTTTTAAACTTCAAAAATAGTCGTGCAAAAGATTCAAAAGATTCAAAAGATTCAAAAGATTCAAAAGATTCAAAAGATTCAAAAGATTCAAAAGATTCAAAAGATTCAAAAGATTCAAAAGATTCAAAAGATTCAAAAGATTCAAAAGATTCAAAAGATTCAAAAGATTCAAAAGATTCAAAAGATTAAAAAGATTCAAAAGAAATCAAAAGATTTGAAAATTGTATTGATTGATAAAAATAAGATAAATGAAATTGAAACGACCAAAAATCTACAAAATTTGATAAATAAAGGATAGGTATTTAAAAAAAAACAAGTTAAACACAACAACAACAAAAAACAGTTTAAAAATTTAAAAAGGTCATGTGGATTACGTTAGAATTTTTGAATTTTGAAATTTTACCCACTTTCCAAAATCTAAAAACAGTGTTTTTAAAACTGTCCAAAAATCAAAAACGGTCAATTTTGTTTATTGGACCTTTAACAAAAACCAGAATTGATAACGAGCTACCTAAATCAAATCCCCAAAATGGCCAACATCACACAAAAGTCCCCGATAAATAGGCAATAAATATAGAATTTGTTGCAAGTGGGGTTCGTAAACATTTCAACAAAACAGCAAATATTTGCGCCCATCCACTGATAAAGACACTCCCCTCGAAGTTTACCCAGTAACTTCTGCCACGCCAAAAAAAAAGGGGCTCTAATCCTGACTTGGCGTGAAAAACTTTTGCTTTACTTTCTCTCCCCGTGTCGGTACTTGGGGTAATTTTGGTCGATCTCCGAAGTTTTCGGCACACGGCCAAAAGACACACATAAATCCTTGTGCAACTTTGGGCTCAACTTGATTCCGTTCAGCCTTCACGTGTTGTGCGCTTTTGAAAGGAAAGGAGCTTAAACACGCCGCGATAAATTGGCTGTGAACTTTCGCCCAAACTGCTGTTTTTGTCGGGGTGATGTTCGGGGAGCTGGTATCACACAAAGTATGAAGTTTGTCCCTTGGCAGTGATTAACTTGTAAGCAAAAAGAGTAACTGGGAACTTTTGCTACAGGTTTAGAGGTAGCTAGATTTATTTAGTTCAGAACTAGTCTTTTTTTAGTATTTTGTCACTCAAACTTAAATTTACCTGAACCTTACGTCAAACTGATTCAAAATAAAACCACTCAAACTGTGAGTTGCAACACTGCAACAGAAAACTATCCCCATAATGGTGTGCTTATCTAGTTTGTGTGAACAGAACACGTTCTGCCATATGCCACACAAAAGTTATTACCATCCAGCCCCCTCTCGAGTACCTTATCTAAGGCCTACCAACCTCAACCCGAGCAGGCGGGCGCGTCAAGGTGGGAACAGAATTTGTTGCTGTCATTTGAATTGTGTGTGTTACACCAAATTATTTGTGTAAGGTGAGAATAATCATTTCAAAGTTGTGCAAATTTTGACTCTTAAAATTTGAAGAATAGCAAATTATGTTATTTTAGCCAATTAATAACATGATTTGTTATTATCTGTTGAAGTTTTGCTTCAAAAGTTCTAATAATCATTTAAAAGGTTGGAGATTCGACAATTCTAAAATAAAAAAAAAATCAAAATATGTTATTTTTAACTAATGATTAACAAGCTGTGTTCTGATTGAAACTTCCATCCACTCGGCCTCCCCAAAGAAAAGATAAATTGTAGGCAATATTGCTCCTCAACGTGTGTCACATGTTCCGTTCGATGCTACAAACAGCACGAGAGTGAGTGTCTTTACCGGCCTCTCAAAAGAAGGTAATATTGGCAGGTTTTACGTGCCCTCTACATGGACCGTTCCGTCCGGGCGGGTTTCTCGAACGGACGTGTAACTTTACCGAGGGCAATTTTTCACACGATTAAATAATTAATTTTATAGGTTGTGATAAGAATTAAAAATTTACACCCGGGTTGGCAGCTTGGAGGGGGCCTCTTAACCGGATTATGGTACTGTATGAATATATCGGTATTTTATGGTTTGCTGGCCGGTGAACGTCGCTAAATGGCTTTCTGAGTTACCGTAGCGACTGGGGGTCCTGCACCATTGGAAAAGGTGTGTTTTTCCAATGAATAATAAATCGAGTGTGTCTAACGAAGGTGGAGTTGGTCCGGCTTTGGAGGTAGATCGGAAATGAGTTTAGAATAGCTGTAATATTAGCCTGTCCCATTTTGAGGTCATGTCGAGGAATTTCAGGTGCTCACTTCTTAAATGATAGATTATGATGTTAGGAACAATGTTTTCTTAGACAAGAAAAAATAATAAAATACTTTCTCGCACCCCCTAGTCGATTTACTGAAAAAAGTCACTTTTTTGAACAAATTTTCTAAAATCGCTTGGAATCAATACAAAAACTGATTCGATCAGGTGTGTATTATCTTTAAACGATAGGTTTTTGTCCATAGCTTAAGATGCACTATCAATATTGGACCAAAATTTAAGTTTTTGGACTCTCCCAGGCGGATTTGTGTCGAAAAAATCGCATTTTTTCGAAACTTTTTTCAGAAATGTTCATTTAATTTAGGGTAGCCTATTTTTCCCAGTGAAACCAATACATGCAGCTTATAGGAAATTTCATGGCGAACATTTTTCCCTCAGAGAAAATCCAATTTCGACACTCCAGAGCCGAGATATTTGAGTTTTAGTGAGGAAAAAAGTGCCAATTTTCAAAATTTCTCAGAATTCAGAAGCAAGGCCTACTAATTACACGATGTAGCAAGCATATGTCTCAAAGGTCAGGGTATGCTTTTTTATAGTAATTTTGGCCGCTGAATCCGAATCTGAAATCAAATTTCGTGTAAACAGTGATGTTTTGGAGCTACACCCTTTTGGAATGTTATTTGCGTATTTAAGAGGCAGTTTTTGTAAATATTGCTCGGTTTGTTCTAGAGGTCGTATCGAGGTGCTCCGATTTGGATGAAACTTTCAGCGTTTGTTTGTCTATACATGAAATGAACTCATGCCAAATATGAGCCCTCTACGACAAAGGGAAGTGGGGTAAAACGGGCATTGAAGTTTGAATTTTCCGAGGATTTCGAATATGACAAAAGTGAGACTAAAAAGTGCCGCTATGGATGCCTACAGGACAATAACTAACGTTGTAAAATGTTTGTTATAGAAAAATCGAAAAACTATGAGAAAAACTGCGATTGGCCAAAAAGTTATTACCGTAGGCTTATAGTCCATGAAATTCCCTAACTTTTGAACTAAAAGAGTATGGGTGTTGCTGACTGTTGCAAAAAGATATTTAAAAAAAACCATTTTTAACAGTAATTTGCAAAAGCTATGAGAAAATGTTAAACCAATCCTGGATGTCTATGGCTCATTTTGAAGTGCTTCAAAAGACCTTTCGAATGCATCTAAGAGAGTTGGAATTGATGAAGTTTTACTAAAATGCGAGCAATTTTAAGATTTTTTATGTTTTTTGGACCTCAAACTTCAATGCCCGTTTTACCCCACTTCCCTTTGTCGTAGAGGGCTCATATTTGGCATGAGTTCATCTCATGTATAGACAAACAAACGCTGAAAGTTTCATCCAAATCGGAGCACCTCGATACGACCTCTAGAACAAACCGAGCAATATTTACAAAAACTGCCTCTTAAATACGCAAATAACATTCCAAAAGGGTGTAGCTCCAAAACATCACTGTTTAAACTAAATTTGATTTCAGATTCGGATTCAGCGGCCAAAATTACTATAAAAAAGCATACCCTGACCTTTGAGACATATGCTTGCTACATCGTGTAATTAGTAGGCCTTGCTTCTGAATTCTGAGAAATTTTGAAAATTGGCACTTTTTTCCTCACTAAAACTCAAATATCTCGGCTCTGGAGTGTCGAAATTGGATTTTCTCTGAGGGAAAAATGTTCGCCATGAAATTTCCTATAAGCTGCATGTATTGGTTTCACTGGGAAAAATAGGCTACCCTAAATTAAATGAACATTTCTGAAAAAAGTTTCGAAAAAATGCGATTTTTTCGACACAAAACCGCCTGGGAGAATCCAAAAACTTAAATTTTGGTCCAATATTGATAGTGCATCTTAATCTATGGACAAAAACCTATCGATTGAAGATAATACACACCTGATCGAAACAGTTTTTGTATTGATTCCAAGCGATTTTAGAAAATTTGTTCAAAAAAGTGACTTTTTTCAGTAAATCGATTAGGGGGTGCGAGAAAGTATTTTATTATTTTTTCATGTCTAAGAAAACATTGTTCATAACATCATAATCTATCATTTATGAAGTGAGCACCTGAAATTCCTCGACATGACCTCAAAATGGGACAGGCTACTGTAATATGTCTTGGTCGAAATTGTTTTGCATTTAAGTTTTAATCAAATTAGTTTCAAAATTTGAAATAACCAAATAAATAGAAACATAAATCAGCCTGTAAGGTTATTCAACATTTGCACAGAAATATCCAAGCATAAAAAGCTACTTGTCTTCATTACACAGTACCGTTTTAAGGAGTGGTCAAGTTGGGTCAAGTGATCAATTTCTCACGGTTCTAATTTTTAACCAGCACTTAAAGTCACATACAGAATCACAAAATTTTGTTTTTGAAACTTTACTAAAAACCTAAATATGAAACTTTTATTACATAAGTCCAAAAAATCAACAATCCCTTTTCAAACATTACTCCATAAGTGAATATAAATTTGCCCAGCACGGCGCCAAATTAAGACAAGCAAACATTCGTCAAAATCAGCTTGCCACCACCACCCACCGGTTGGGGCAAGCTCAGCTGGAGCTCTGACGTTCCTGTTATCTCTGGTGAATTCATCTCGCGTACGCTTCTCGTTTTTTTCTGTTACCTTTCATATCGTTCAACATCTTTTGCTGATTTGCTTTACTTTGAAACTTTGTTGCGGTTTAAGTTTCAACTTTTTTTTCTGTTTTTGTTTTGTTTTACCCGTTTTTTGCGTTACTTTTTCGCAGACGTGTAACATCCTCTGTAAACATTTCCATTTCGTATCGTTCGATGGAGATGTTAGCTTTTTGTTCAAAATCAATTTGACAAACGAAACTGTCTAGCACGTTTTTAGTGACACTCGATTTAGCACAGCCAAATCTGGTGACGAGCAAAAAAGGGTGATAAAATTTTCTGAAGCATTTCGTCGCACCTTCACGGTTTTCCAGTAACACTAATGACTTCTTTGATATCTAAGATTTCATATTTGAATGTGATTATAAATATAGCTGGTAAAAACTAGAAATAAAAAAAATGAATATTGAAAAAAAAATGGAAATTTAACACGAATGATATTGTAAAAAACGGATCGAAAATGGAAAACAGCAAGCTTTTTTTTATAAATTATTTTAGGCATAAAAAATTCTTTGAAAACAAACAAGTTTTAAACATTTTTTTCGAGTTATTTTTTGCTTTTCTTTGAGCATTACCAGTCTTTTTGGAAGATTATATATTTTTTTATAATTTGTTGTGTATTTCTTTGTATTTTTTCGAACAGTTGAAACGGATTTTCTTAAGTCATTTTCTTTGAAATTTCTCATTGGTGAAACATGAGCAGCTCTGAAATATTTTTGTTCATGTTTTCGAATATGAGCCGTACTCAATTCAAAATTCATGTGAGTTTTCACATTCTTTCAAAATAAGCAGTACTTGAAAATATTTACTATTTTTAATTTCCTTGAGTTTTTGAATTGTTTAAATCATGAGTTGTTAACCACCAGATTTTATTTTTGAAAATTAATAACAATTTGAGTTCTTATAAACCAGAGCAAACAAAATATTTGTAATATTTTGAATTCATTTCTAGATTAAATTTTCAAAACAACCTATCCCTCATGGGTTTCCTATGCAGATAGGACCTTTTGAAAATTTAATCTAGATTTGATATCTTGAGTACATTATTTACAAAAATTTCTGTGATTTTTTCAACTTTTAGCAATTAATTTTGGGCTTTGATAAATGATTTAGTTTTCAAATTACATTTTTTGAAAGTTTTTGTTTTCTTGCAAACAACAAAAAGTTATTTTCCAGTCTATTTAGCAGGTAGTAAAATTGGTTGAAAGAAATGATTTACAATCTACAAACATTACAGTCTAAATTTTGACATGTGTGCATTGATACCAATTTGTTGAAAATTCAAAGGGGGGAATGAGGTTCTTGAAACCTAGCCAAGGGGGGAATGAATCGAATAAGGTTGAGAACCACTGTTTTAAACGTACAAACGGATTTGGAAACAAAAAATTGCATTTGGATCATTTCAACCGTTTAGAATAATAACTGTTATTTGCAACTTTGTAGCACATCAAAGTTTCTCTTGCAAAACATAATTTAAAATTTTCTAGCATAATTATCAAAAGCTAAAAAAAATCACTCTAAACAAACATAAATTCGTAACAAATTATAACAATTAAGTTTATTTTGTAAAAAAAAAAGCTAAATTTCAATAAATTCATGTAAATACTTATTTTCCTTTTCCGATTTGTGGTCTTAAAAATAAAAAGTCTAAAAATTCCCCTTTTGATCATAAATGCAAAAATAAACGTTGAAAAATGATATTGAAAGCGCCAAAAATGGATTGTTCAGGTTTGTAGTTTTTTTTCTGAAAAGGTCCAATAAATAAAAACATTATTTGCTTTTTGGATGTGTTGGCGGCTTCAAGAACGCTTAAAAAGCTGAAATTGAACATTTTGTTTGTTGGATTTTTTTAAAAAAAACTTGAAAAGTTGTCATATTTCTTGTACTTTTCTATTTTGCGTTATTTTTTGTCCCAGATTTTTCTGGATTGTTTTAGGCTGAGAAGACAAAAATTTTCAAATAAAATTTTTACTTATTTAATCCATTATTTCCGATCTTAAAAAACAGAAGAACTGAGCAATAAAATCTCATAATGGTTGAAAACGAATGAACTGTATGCTATTCCAAAATTTGGAAAATCTTTTATATACACTGAGTTTAAACTAAAATTATTTTTGTTAAGCATTTGATTTTTTAAATTCTCTGCAAGTTTATTGTATGTAAGATATTTTTTAATATGATAATTGAGCAATTCTCAACGAAATTGGTCTTTTTTTAATTTTAATTTTTTATTTTTTTATCTGGCTGAAACTTTTTCGGTATCTTCCCATTTTGCATCATTAGTTTTGTCCATACAAATTTGGCAGCTGTCCATACAAAAATGATATATGAAAAATCAAAAATCTGTATTTTTTGAAGGAATGTTTTGATCGATTCCGTATCTTCGGCAAAGTTGTAGGTATGGATAAGGACTACACTGAAAAAAATATACATGGTATAATTTTTTTTGTGGTTTTTAATTTCACTTTTTGTCACTAAAACTTGATTTGCAAAAAAAAAACTATTTTTTTCATTTTCTGATATGTTTAGAGAACATCAAATGCCAACTTTTCAGAAATTTCCAGAACATCAAATGCCAACTTTTCAGAAATTTTTTTTGACTGACACGCAGAAAAATAGGGTGTATTTGAATCAACAAAACCGTTTTGTTGATTTGAAAATCATAATTTTTGTTGAATCAACGCTAAACGTCAAAGCAGATTTTTCAAAACAACAAAAGACTTTTGTGGAATTGAGAAAATCAAGGTTTGTTTCAACGCATTTTTTTTGTTGATTATATTCAACAAAAATTTAATTGATTCAAACCTCGTACAGGCTGATTCTACAAAACATTTTTCTGCGTGGAGTTATGAATATCAGTGTTGCGATTTTGAGCGCTCATTCGTCATGAGCGAGCATTTTTCGCTCATTCGTGAGGAGGAGCGCAAAGCGAGCAAGCTCACGTTTGCTCGTGTTTGCTCAAATGCTCATTGCTCGTGCTCGCGCTCATTTTTGCCAACAGACAACAGCAAAATGAGCGATATTTTTTTACCTGTAACGGGTAAACGATTATATCTTTTTTTTTGCAGCAGAGCTTCGAGGTTGTTTTTTTTAAATGGAGGCTTGAATAGGCTTATCTTAATCATATTGGATGAAGTTATTTTTCATATTTTTTTTGAAAAATTGTTTTGGAGTCAGAGTTAAGGTGTTAAGAGCGAGTCCACGAGCAAAGCATACCATCTCGCATCGACCTCACCAATCTACCTGAAATTTTCAGGGGTTGTTTGTACATATAAAACTAGCATCTGGCCAAAATATGAGCCCTCTAGGTCAACGGGAAGCGGGGCAAATCGGGACACAAAGTTTGAAGGTTCAAAAACGTCAAAAATCGTAAAAAGGCTGTAACTTGTTCAAAATTCAATTTAATTTCAAAATTCAAAATGAATCTGAAAGGGCTTAAAAAATGCAACAAAATGCAGGGTAGAGCATCTCAATTGGTTGAATCTAAAGGGAGTTATTGGCATTTTAGTAAAAACATAGCACAATTTTCAAACTCAAATAAAAAAGTGTTCCATCCAGATATCAACTCGGTTCGACCTGCAGCTTGTAGGGGACATCTGGGACTACCATCCGAGACTGAGAACGCTTTGGGTAAGGCAGTTTAACATATTAAATAGACACTTTTACTTTTTGTGAATTTTTTGGTTGTAAATTTTTGCTCGGGGGACCCCTTAGATCCCATTTTCTGATGATAATTTTATCATATTCGTGTTCCTAAGACAAGTTCACAAAAGAAACATGCATAAAAATGTTTATTTTCATCCATTTTAACCCTTTAAAAAATGAAAGTTAAAAAAATTGAGATGCTGCTTTTTTTCTGGTGTCATCTAGTATTCTTGGAAAGGAACTTGAATTTCAATAAATGTCAATGAGTCATCATGTTTAGTCAATTATTTGTAAATAGTTTTGCATAATAAATGTCAAAACTGTGTCTTAGATAATTTTCACATCAATTATCTTATTAATATGCTGGAGTCGATCCAAATAAATAAATGCGAAATGAGCGTGCTCACAAGTGAAAACGTGTTTTAATTAAAAAAAAATCGATTGCCGTCTTGTTTACAGCTTATTTAAGACCTTAAATTACGTTCCTTGACAGTTTACTCTAAATTTGAAAGTTAAATAAGCTTAAAAGAGTGTCTGGGATTCTAAGCAAATGAAGATACCTTAATTGCGAATCAGCAATTTTTAAATTTTCGGGAATTTAATCAAAACTAGTTTTTTTTTCTTATCACACTCTGAAAAACTAATAAGCTGACAACATTAGAGTTTCATTGTTAATTTGATTTTGGTTAATCGCGGTTAATTTTCTTGAAATATTATCAAAAATCCACCAAAGCATTTACCATTACCACATTGATCACACCAAAATTGAGCGCGAGCATGAGCGAGCACGAGCAACCTGTTAAATCCTCATGCTCATGAATGTGTTAGCACGGCTTCTGGCTCGCTCGCTCATTCGCAACCCTGTATGAATTTTCGAATCAATACTGATTTTTTCAAGAAATCGGAATATTGGTCGCAACAATTTTTCAACTTCAGTTTTTAATTTTTAATCAAATTTGCAATCAAAAAGTACTTCAAATAAATTTTGATAAAGTTCACAGTTTTTAAGTTATAGCGATTTTTAGGTAACTTTTTTTAAAAATATTCGCAGTTTTTCATTTTTTTAAATTAGTGCACATGTTTGCCCCATTTGAAAAAAATATTTTTGAAAAGTTGAGAAAATTCTCTATATTTTTGACTTTTTTGAACTTTGTTGATACGACCCTTAGTTGCAGAGATATTGCCATGCAATGATTTAAAAACAGGATGGCAAGACTTATCCCATACAATTTTAAATGCCAGGTCATAATCAAAATTGATTCAAATATGACTAAATAACGTTTACTATCACTTTAATTCCCATAAGTTTAAAATATTTGTGCTATGTATCAAGTACGTGAAGATTCCAACAGACAGCGTTCTGTCATCCTAATGCTAATAGAATGACGTCTCCCAGAGGCAAATTCCATAACAACTTTTGCAGAAGCTAGTGCAAACACCAGTCCACGAAGTTCACACGAAGCTGCAGTAACTTTTATTTTCACACTCATTAGCATCGGCTTCTTAGATACACACGACGACGACGACGACTGTCAAATTGGTTCCGCTGCTGCTACCGACACTTCTGGTGCTGCCATCTTCTGTGCAAATCGCTCTAGCTGAGGGGCAATATTTGCAGATCGAATTTGCAACTCTTGTACTCTCTGGAAAGAGAGAAGTTCACTGTGCATCAGCTTGCTCGCACAATTAGATGATTTTCAGACAATTTTACTTTCAAAATATTTTATTTAGCTTAAACATTTTCGATGGTAAAATATATTTGAATGTTAAAATAAGAGATTTAACAAAAGATGTTTAGATATTCATATTTATCACGACTAATTTCGAGTTCTCGTGAACGCATCTCGTGCAAACATTGCTCAAGATCTGCACACAAAGTTTGCATTTGCAAGAGTTTTTCTTAGAGGAGCAGAGTTGCTGCAACTCTCCCAGCTTCCCCTTAAGGATGATGCTGATGATGATGTGATGTGTTTGCGTTCGTAATTGCAGCCATTATTATCATCTTTTCCAGTGTGTTTAGTATTGCAAGTTTACGACGAAAACTGTCGGCGACAATAAAAGGGTGCCGATATTTGCATTTTGCAGCACCCAGGATTGTGTGATCTAAACTTGGGTCGGTGTCGAGCACTCTGTGTAAGTAGTTTTAATTTTCATGGCCGGTGGGGGTGTTTTGCACGAGCGCCTTTTTTCATGACGAAGTTGGATAACTGCAATCAATTAGTGGTTTTTCTTGGGTTTTATGGAGCTTAATTGATAATAATGGGGAATTGCGACATCTTTGGGATGATGTAATGGTTAGGCTTTTTAATAAGATATTCTCAAAACGCAACGCTTGCTTAGAGCGTAACCTAGACCTTATACCTTCCCGAAAACCGTCCAACTCCAAGCGAAACTTATTTGGGGATACCGTGGAGATTTTCCCTTATCCGCTTAAAAAAGTGAAGCATCAACACTTCCCGTTTTCCAAATCCCTCTCCTAGTCCCCGGTGACGGCTGTCACGGTGTAAGATTCTAGGGTATTTTAACCATTAGTGGACCCCCTAGCCGAAGCAAATCTTTCGCAAATTTTCAATATTTTAAACACTTTTTCATAACCCTTTGTACAAAACAATGAAAACTGAAGTCTTTTGAACAATTTTGACTGTTTGTTTCATCAGTTTATTTGTTTTGAGAAGAAAAATAGCCATTTGAAAAAAAAAAACCCTTTTCCTATAGTGGTCCATAATCCGATAGTTGACCCGGGTCCACTATAGGTAAACTGTTATTTTTATACAAAATTTAACCGATATTTGATGTTTTGATGCATGTTGTAGATCAATTGATAGATATAATGAATAAAAGATGGATTTTGCTCACTTTTCATCATAAACAAATATTTTTTGTTAACAAATTTGGCTTTAAACAACAAAAAAACCTAACAGACATTTAAACACATTTATTTCCGAAAAAGATCAGAGAAAACGTTTCAAAAACCACTGTAAACATAAAAATAATTTAAAAAAGTAATTGCGATGCACATTTTTTCATATTAATTACATAAATGGTTGACCGAAACTGAACAATAGATTTGTTTACAGTTGGAGATAAAATCACGCATGTTTATTTAAAAAATATGTTTTGTTCTTGATTTATCATTATAAAATATCATTTCAAACTGCAATTATGATGCTTCAGTTTAGTACAATTGACTATAGTTTTGATTAATTATAATTTTCTACGGCTTCAGCATTTTTGGTACTTTTAACATGAAACAGCTATATTTATACTCATAATTGAAAAAAACATGCGTTTAGGTTGAAAACAACAAGCATTTATTGTATGTTAAAGCGAAACTTTTGCTAAAATACACAGTTTTCTTCATTTTTAAAGGTTTAATTAACAGAGGTCCACTTTTGGAAAAGTTTGGATTTTCGTTGTCCTATATTGGACCCACCTAATTTTTGCTCGAAAATGAGCAGTTCTTCGCTTTATTTTAGTAAAGTTCCTTAAACTTACATTATTTGGACTTGCTGAAGTTAAATAATCAGTCAAAAAATGATTGGATAGTTAATTTAATCATAAAATATAAATGCAGTTTTGTTGTGAAAATGGTAGTGGCCATGGCTGATTTCAGATGTCGAACTCAAAACACTTATTTTGGCGAAAAGGACAATTCAATGTCAGTCAACATTATTTTAAATGATGCTGAACATGCCAAATAAAAGATTTGTAGACAACAACACGCTTGAAATTGTGATTTTATTGAATTTTTCATCAAAAACCCTTCAGAGGGTCCACTATAGGAAAGGGCTCCAATAATGGATAACGTACCCTAGTTCAGGTGGATTTGGTTTTATTCCCAATTCGACGCTGTCATGCTAACTTGTCGTACGTCGCTTTTTGAAGTACCGAGAAACACGCGTTTTAATGTTTGACCTTGAATAAACAAAAACAAGAGCACGCAATGAAACAATAATAAACACGTTTTGTTGACCATTCTGTACATTGTCCCGAAGTTTGGTTGAAGTTGCACAGAAAAAAAATGATGGTAATATTCATCAGGAAATGGTGACAGATCTTGTGGCAAAAAAAATGTGTAATATTACATCAGGAATTGGTGAATTTTCATCAGTTTCTGATGAATATTCATCAGGTTCACATTTTTACACATTTTTTGAGTAATATTACTCAAAAAATGAGTAATATTCAACCTACCACATTTTCAACATTCCAAAATTCAACTTTTTATTGCTGTGTGGTTGCTGGAGTCCAGAGTTATAATTACAAATGTTTACGGTAGTCGGTCTTGTACGTGTGTCAAACGCGTTCTGACCTGAATTCCCTTTTGCTAGTTGTCGCACTAACATCAATTTTCATGCTGTGTCAAGATAGTACGACAAGTGTTACGACCGCTGAGATGGCCACACTGCCATACGGTGTAGGGCCGGCGGTGTAATAGGCCAACTCCGCCTAAACTGTCAACGCGCGCGAAAGCAGAGAAGAAACAAAAACAAGTGCGTGTGTGACACACAGTGGCAACACGCAAACCGTAAAAAACTCCATTTTACTCGGCACAAAGTGCGATCGTGTGGAGAAGTTGTTGTTTCGGATATTAGGGGAAAATATTGTGTTGTAGCGTTTTCAGTTGAATTTATTGAAACAACTTGAACTAGCACACCTGTAAGTAAAGAAACGTAATTAACGATGATTAAGGTTTGAACTCAACATAAATACTTACCCAGCTACGCTGAAGAACAACAAAGCTGCTCCGCCGCCGTACCGTCACTTAGCACAGGATTGTACAGTGACTTTGAGCTGTAAGTGAACCTAAAATGAAAAACAAGCAAATATTAATATAAATTACACAACAATGTAGGAAGTTGGACGAAGGAGAGGAAAGGAAGAGGAGTTGTAGGAGTGAAGGAAAGGAAGAGGTTATCGTTGGAAAGGAAGACTAATTTAGTAAGTAACACAGACACAAAACTGTAAACTAAAACTAAATAAACTTACCTTTTGCAGTTTTGTAGCTGTCAAAAGACTGCTCACAAAAGTTGGTTTTATTACCACCCGAACAAACTACAAAATAAATTAAGGGTTCGGTATCCTCTCCACGATGGCTGACGATCACTTCGACTTCACCGATGCGGAGGAAATTATCACCTGCAGCTACTGCGAACAGACATACCACTCCCGCTGCGTGGACAACACGGCGGCGGACACGGAGTGGTACTGCCCGGAAGGTTGTCGGAACAATCCCGACGATTCAGCCGAACAAGCTCGCGAACAACCAGATGCGGCGATCGAAATGGATTGTCCTGCGGTTGGGCAAGCGGAAGAATTCGACGCGGAACGTTGGATCCGGGAGAAGCAGATCGAGATCGAGTTGGAGCTGGCGGAAAGGCAAGCGCAGATCGATCGCGAGCTGCGGGAGAAGGAAGACAAGATGGCCGAAGCAATCCGGAAGGTAATGCGGCGGCAAGAAGCCAACTTGGAGCTTGAGCGGAAGAATAAGGCGAACCACGAGAGGCGAATGGCAGTATTGCAGAGTTCGTTCGAAAGGAGGTCGTCTCTCATCGACGAGCAGCTGGAGCTTACCAAGTATGGCTTCGAGAAGATCCTGCAATGTCCTCAAGTCGTCGACTTGACGAGTGAGGAAGAGGCAGAAGACGAGAAGAAGATCGAGCGCGACGAAAGCTCGTCGGAGACGAGTGAGGACCACGACGGAAAAGCGAAAAGTCGCGCGAAGGACGCCGGCGAGAGCGGTGCGAAGCTGAACAAGCAAGACGTCAGCAGAACTCTATACGGGCTGGGGCAGCAAGGTTCCGGGCTTGAGAAGGCACAATTGGCCGCGGGCGGGGGGCTTACCAGAAAGTTCCCTTGCTACCCGAACGACCCAAAACCGTTGCCAAAGTCCTACGGAGCGCAACAAGAATCCTCAGAAGCCTGTGGAGTGTCGGACGGACAAAATCCTGCGAAGCTTCGGTACCGACTCAAAGGTGCGGTGCAAGACACTGGACACTGTTCGCCTCATTTGTCCCAGCCGGTCATCGAGAAGCAACGGCAAGTGGTGGATCATCCGGAACCGCTGCAACGAAGCCATCCGGCGAGTACGCGCGGACATGAGCATTCAGCGGCGAACGGCAAGCTTGCAACGCTCACAACGCTCGAAAGTACAGCGGATCAACTGTACGAGCGCACGGAAGCGACGGATGTCACGCTGGTGAATCCGCTCGCGATTGAAGACCCAGCTAGCGTACTTCCAAATAAGGAGGAACGGCTCTGGGCAACGAAGAAGGCGGAAATGAACAACTTTTCGTCGAGAAATAAGCCGGACAAGATAGCCGGAGCAAATAGAAGAAGGCAGATAGAGGACGCGAACCTCTGCTGTCGGGAGGAGGGCAGCTCCAGCCTGAGCAGGGCCAACCAAATGCAACCAAGAGTGCGCCACGATTGCCGGTTGCGGTTCTGTCAGGGAACGGAGGAGTTGTTCGACGACGAGCGTACGAAGATCATCGTGAACTGGATGCTTGGCGATGTGGTCGAATGCTTGCTGGAAGTACGCGGTCAGGACGTCGCACGCCAAAAGCCTCGCACCCTTGGGGCTCGTCCCGTCACACGCACGGGTAGCACCAGCATGCTCAAGGTTTTGCGAATTGTTCCGCATCACGGTGACACAGCGTTCGCGGACGAGGCAACCACTGTCGCGTTGATTGTTGGTGCGAAAGCAGTACTAATGGAACACGGAGCTGTACTAGAGATGCTCGCTAGTCAGCGGACGGCTGTCACGAATTGCGGGAGGCCAGGAATAACGCGAATAAATGGGTTGGCCTTCATGGTGAGCACAGCTGGCGGCTGCAACCGGTGGATCAAAGCAGAAGAACTTTCGGCACAGGATTGCAGCGTTTTGGCGGCCGACAGGGGTCAACTGGCAAAATCAGCTACAGCGAGCCAGCACCAAGCGACGGCGAAAGATCCGGACAAACCAAAGGATCACAGCCCACTGCTAGATTCGGTGGCGTGTGATCAGCATGGTCCGGCAGATCCTGGGCCAAGATCATGGGCGAAGTCATCCGCTGGTTGCACGAGAACCTCTGCAAGCGGATCCATGCACGATAGTGGAATCGATGTGGAACTTCAAGTGGTCTACCGAGACTGCTTGAAAGTTAAGACGGGAAACTTGATCGAGATGTGGACGAATGCACAGGACGACTTATTTCTGGAGAAGCTGAGGCCAAGACCGTACCAAAACCACGGCACCCCTTTGCGCAACCCAGATATTGGACTTCTGTCCAGGAAGAAAGCAGGAGGGTGCACAGCGGAAACAGAGGTGACGCAAAATCTCGAAGAAGTCGGAGGTAAGCCTTTAACGGTCAACACCAACGTCATCGAGAAGCGAGTCAACGAGAAGAACCTGCAAGAGTTGGACGACATGCAGAAGCTGACGGATGGAAACGTCGGCAAAGCGACAAACTCAAGTTCCGTAAATGGCGAGCAAGGCGTGGTAGGCGTCAGCAATGATCAAGAAGAGGTCTACAAGTTGTCGCAGGAGCAGGAAGGTGGACGAGAAGCGGCGAACACAGCGGTTTTGAAAGTTTCTGGTAAATCCGACGCACCGGATGGCCCGACGGATGTTACGGGCTGGGGTGTTACGACCGCTGAGATGGCCACACTGCCATACGGTGTAGAGCCGGCGGTGTAAAAGGCCGACTCCAACTAAACTGTCAACGCGCGCGAAAGCAGAGAAGAAACAAAAACAAGTGCGTGTGTGACACACAGTGGCAACACGCAAACCGTAAAAAACTCCATTTTACTCGGCACAAAGTGCGATCGTGTGGAGAAGTTGTTGTTTCGGATATTAGGGGAAAATATTGTGTTGTAGCGTTTTCAGTTGAATTTATTGAAACAACTTGAACTAGCACACCTGTAAGTAAAGAAACGTAATTAACGATGATTAAGGTTTGAACTCAACATAAATACTTACCCAGCTACGCTGAAGAACAACAAAGCTGCTCCGCCGCCGTACCGTCACTTAGCACAGGATTGTACAGTGACTTTGAGCTGTAAGTGAACCTAAAATGGAAAACAAGCAAATATTAATATAAATTACACAACAATGTAGGAAGTTGGACGAAGGAGAGGAAAGGAAGAGGAGTTGTAGGAGTAAAGGAAAGGAAGAGGTTATCGTTGGAAAGGAAGACTAATTTAGTAAGTAACACAGACACAAACCTGTAAACTAAAAATAAATAAACTTACCTTTTGCAGTTTTGTAGCTGTCAAAAGACTGCTCACAAAAGTTGGTTTTATTACCACCCGAACAAAACTTTTTTGAAACTTTTTTCATACGAAAAGTGACAAAAAATCACGGATTTTTTTTCGGTTTTAATTGAATATCTCAGGATTGAAATCGAATTTTGGGGATCTGTGAAAATCAAAAGGTGAGGCATTGTGAGCTGCACAAAATGGCGTTCTTAACTCAATTTGGCCCAAAATTCACGTGCGACAAGTTAGCACGATAGCGACGAATTATTAAACTTGGTTTATACATGGTGAAATCCAGTCTATAATCCACTTAAATTACCGTCTCCTAGTGAAGCAAAGTGGCTGTTATAATGTTTATTGCTGATATTCTTTAAATCGATTATTTTTCAAATTACGTTTGAAGATAAGCTTTGCCAACTGTTCTAGCAAAGAAATCATATTAAATCATTTTTTTTTATAGATTTGCTTGATTGAAAAAATGTCTTACAGTAAAAAGGCCACCCACTAAACAAAAAACCAAATCAATCTCGCAGAAATTTCGCAATCTCCCCCAACCCATCTGTCAATCTTTTTGACAACCCTTCCAGCAATACACACTCACACCCTCCCATCCATGCATTTGTTTTTTCTATCTTACTTCGCACATCTTGGGATGTCCTCCAAATTCGATTGCATATGTTTTGACACACTCCAGCAACGTTACGGCACACAGAGAAAACAGAAGCCACCCATTCAGTGGCACGCACTTTATGAATAAGACAAGACGGTGAATAGAGGCTAGGTTAGGTACGAGGTTAAACAGAGAAGACGAGAAGAAAATGAATAAGAAGAAAAGAATCCTCTTTCGCAAAAGGTGAGCGCCTCTATTCATGCGGGTGGTACCGAAATTTGATTACGCCAAAAAGGTAAATATTGATCTTGTGGCGAGATAGGCCTCTGACTTGAGCGAGAGTGTGAATGTGAGTGTGTTTGACGATTTTGTGAAGTGTCGTAGACAGATACCCAGATAGAATGAGATAGAGTAGTTTGCACTGTGAAAAATTCGCTCATTGTTTGAAAATATATTGGTGAAGAGTATATATTTTAACAATTCTCGTTAACATTTTCAAAAGGTCCTATCTACATAGGAAACCCATGGCGCATTGGTTGTTTTGAAAAAGTAATCTAGAATTATGGGTAGACAATATTTCTTAAAATTAAATTTAATTTGAAGTTAATTTTCTCAAATATTTAACAAATGTTATTTTCAAAGAATTTCTCTGACTTTCGAATTACTTGTAAACATAAATTGTTCTGTTCATTTCCCCCAGTCAAATGTAGCGTGAAGCAAAAATGTACGAATCTGTGTGCTTAAAATTGTGTGCATGTAGAGTGTGAGCAAAATCATATGAATTCGAAATGTGCAGAGGATAGTAAGCAGGCATGAATCAACTTTATATTCATTTTTCTTTTTTGAAGACAGCGACTCTCGACCCACTTTTCACGCGAGGTGCAAACAGAAGTCAACTCGAGAAAATCTCCAGCACACTTTGCTAATTGTTGTGGTTTTCGGGGGGAGACAGGCCAGGCACTATAGTTGTGTGCATTGTGGGTGGCTTAAATTATGCGCAAGGCATGCAGCCAACGACAGCGAGGTGTGCGAAAGGAATTAATTAATTGCAGCCGGGAGTGGGTAGAAGTCAACATTTTTGGGTGAAGTGAAGTTGTTGCATAATTTGTTGGCTTTTGGCGTTATTTCGTGGTTTGTCGTAGTTCAAAGTTTGTAAATAATTTGAATAACTTCTTGAACGACGAAAATCCAATCAAAAAAAACATGGGACAATAAGAACACAAGCGCCATTTGAAACCAAACCCAATTTCAATCAGATCTTGATCGAGTAACGAATATTCAATATCTATTTTTTTTTAAGCCATCAATTAAATTTTTTCTGTTTGTTTTATTTCACTAAAATTTTCAACTGTTCTTGCAGTTCTCAACATTCACAGCAAAAAAAAAAAATTAGTAATCCAGTAATAATCTGAGTTAAATTGATCGATCTTAAAATATATCTTTCTTATGCAAAAACTTATTTTATTTGAACATTTTGTCTTTCCCATTTCCCCTTTTTCAATATTTCCCAAGAAAAAAACGAGGAAATTTTTTTTTTCTTAAACTTCATATCTCTATTAAAAAAAAACAAATCGATTGTAAACTATAAAGAATACAATTTACAATGTAAATTCATGCCATTCAAATCAAAAGCAAGCTTAAAAATCTTTTTAAACATTTTCAATTTTTGGACCATAAATCGATTTTTTTTGCATTCAACATTTAGTAATTTGGTTTTTAAAGTCATTTTTTTGTTCTTCTCTCGACCTTGACCAGAGCTAAGGGATAACAACTTTAATTTGAACTAGGCTTAATGCTAGTAATATTATAAGTAAGAAACTAGTGTAGTCATTTGTACACCACTAAGAATACTTTGTTGAAAAGTTGTTCTAAAAAAATTGTGAAAACAAAAATTTGAGATTTATTTTTTTATTTGATACCGATCTGTGGTTCCATAATTCAGTACTTGTTCGGTAACTGGGCTGAGAACGTACATTGAAAATGACAATTTCAGTCAATAATTGTTTTGCCCTCGTTAATTTTTTGGGTCCATTTGGAAAAGAGGGCGGGGGACAACAAATTGTAACTTAATTTGCAATGGCCATAGTAGCACCTGGGAAAACTTTTTTTTGTAATTTCAATTCATTTCAAGGCCATATCACAGTAACCAAATGTCAGAAAAAACTATCAGAAATTCACTAAAGTTCTTAATGATTCAAATGCCCAATTTGATTGATCTGAATTCAATTTTACTTCAAAAAAGGACTTCACAAAATATTAATTCGGCGTAAAAAATAAAACGTTCGTCATACCTTAAATTTACAATCCAGAGGTCGTGAGTAAGATTCTCGTACCAAGATGACGAAGAAGAAGTTAAAAAAGTTTTCAAATTTTGTCTACTAAGAAATTACATGAAAACCTTATGAGGTGAAGTTTATCACAATTTTTGTAATAAAAAGTTTATTTAAAAAATGCATAATTTTATACCTATTTTTCCGAATAGTCCTGCTCACCTACTTTGTCCAATTGGTCAAAAAATCCTTTCTCCAGAAAAAGATTTCAAATGGCACATTTTTACTTTTTACTTTAGATTTGTATGCACAGCAAAACTTTTTTTCGTAGAATTGTGATAACTCGTGATGGTTACAAGCAAACCTCTTATGTTTGCATATCATTTTTTTTAATTGTCTGCTCTACAGCTTTGTAGAACATTGTTACACTCTAAAAAATAACCCTGCAAAATTAGAAAAAAACACGAAATTTTAAAATGAAAAATTTTGTTCTAAATGAAAAAATGACCCTTCTGGGTCAATGTAGATTCGAAAAGTACATTAAATTTCCCATAAAATGACATGTTCCAAAACTTTTTACAGTCGAGTAACGGAAAATGGGAGAATTTTTAAAACTTTTTTAGTGTTTTTTTCGATGAAAAATACGTTTATTCGGAATTCTGAGTACGCCATCAAATCGGTCGTCTAATTTTACACAAAAGTCCCTTTGACACCAAATTTCTATCTCATCACCGTTTCAGGCTGCAAATTACTGAAAAACACCTCTTTTTTCGCATGTTCAAAAATGGAAGGGGTCGTACCGCCCCTCCGTCACGAGATATCAAAAAACGGACCCCGGATTCGTGATCAGGGACATAAGTTACCCCTTAGGAAAAAGTTTCACGCAAATCGAAGAGGGGTCGGGGCAACTGCTGTGTGAGTTGGCGGAGAATTACCCAGCTTTAAGCTCTGAATAACACTTTTCTCTAAAAATTAACCCTGAATTGTTATGTTCAAAAAACTGATTTTTGAAGGTTTGCTCAGATGCTTTCTCTAAATTTGGTCGTAGAAGGCGTAGATTGCGAGATAAAATTTTGGTCAAAGTTGCTTGGATTGGCGAGCCCAACAACTTTTTAGAAGACAAAAAAAATCTCAAAAATATTCCTGAAAAGTTAGATTTTCGAAATCACCCTAATCGTGAACCACTCTAATTTTGAACCAAACCAAAAGTTGACCATTTTTCTCCGAATGGTCCTAATCATCACCTACAACATTGCCCAAGATACCAAATCGATCAGAAAATCCTTTCTTCAGATAAAGATTTCGAGGTGCAAACCTTATAAAAATTTCAGAATTAATTTATTCAAACCTTATTTTTCAAATAAGAAGTATGTGAGATGTAAATTTAATAAACTAGATATATTTTTATCGGAAAGTCCACTCAATTTGTCATGAAATTGCTTTTGATTGCATTTTAAATCGGAAGTGTACCAATTTTAAGCATAATCTAAATTTATCACTAAGCCCGAAATGTACATAAGTTTCAGCAAGCCTTTAAAGTATACTGCCGAAACCTTGCTCTAGGACAATGTTCCCAAAAATAGCAACGAATACCACTGGGCTTTATTGCTCGGGTGCTAATTTTGGGTCCCGAGAATGTCGAGTGTACCTGATGAAAATTAAATTAACTTCTCAAAACACATTTCGACCATAAACCCCTCAAACTCCCAATCCTTGCATTCCACCGGTGAGTGAGAAGGGCAAGCTTCTGGCGCTCACTGAATTAGCATCGAACATGGAATGTTGGAGAGTTTTTGGAGTTTTGTTCTCATCTTGTTGAGGGTATTTTGTTATTCTTTTTCTCTGGCAGGGTCATAATACACAAGCAATTTCGTTTTGGGGAAGTGTTTTTAAAAATTCAAAGGATTTACTGCAGGAGGTGAGCTTGGCGAGGGTTGCCGGTTGGATGGTTCCTGATGAACCTGGTAACTGAAATTGATGGAAAAGTTTTCGGTCTTCTGGTGAGGAGGTTGGTTGTCTTGGAGGGAGTTATTTTTATAGATCTACAAGAAAATTTACGACTGTTTTAAATGTAAATGGTATTTTAAGAATATTTTAGAAATAGTAACTTTGACAAAACAGATTATTTTTTTTCATCATTTCTCTTAAATAACTTTAAGTTTATTTAATATAACTCTATACAAAAGATAATTGAAACAAAAAACAATGTGTGCAAATTGCTAGAAATAAAAATTTAACAAATAGAGCTTTCAATCCAAGACATCCCGAATCAGTCAACCAATTCAATCGTCAATTCAACCTTTCGGAAAAGCTTCCAAAATGTTCTTTTTTCACCACCCCACCACCCCCTTTCCACAAGAATGTTTCCAGCCCATTGAGAGACGAAAAAAAAAGAGGCCACCACTTTCATTCAAGGTTTTGCCGGTTTAGCGTAGAGAAAAAAAAAGTTCAAAGACACGTCTTCTTCGAGGAAGTGGCCCTCCCTCAATCGGGGCTCATCGTATTTTGTCTTGACAACCTTCCGGAGGAACTTTTTTCCGCCGTTGATTGAAGAGCAAACCGGCAGAAAAATGATTTCGAAGGAAAAGGACCTTGACTTCCGTTTTTTTTTCCGAGGAGATGTGTTCTTCAATTTGCCCCACTTGTTTTTTTTTTTATTGGGAAAGAAAGGTAAGGAATTGAAAGCAATAATGCCATGGGAAACCTGATCGCAATCTTCAAAATAAGTATAAAATATATTTTTTCCGAATTTTTCAAGTTATTTTGAACCTTGATTATAACTTCTTTAAAAAGTCAATAAAAGGACAATCCCTTTTCAAAAGTTTGTCAAGTCTTGAATATTTCGGTAGCCATCACTTGAAAAGTCATCCGATAGTATACCTTACCGAGGGGTTAGCATCAGGACGGTTTAAAAGCGATAAAATTGAGAATGACGTAAAAGTCAAGTGTGTTTTCGGGAAAATCATTGGGAAAGCTTCTTCTCCCAAATAAGGAAGAAGCTGCTGCTGGCTGTGGCCGGCAGTGGTGAGGATGTGAATTTAATGAATAATTTAAGATAAAGTTCAAATTCTGTGCCACATTGTGAGCTTGTGTGTGTGTGAGACTGAAAATGGCACAGTTCAGACTAGATTTCCTGGCTTTTTAAGGGGGAAAGTGAAAATTGTGGGTGGATCGAAAATTGTTCAATTGACTGTTGGAGTGGCGGGGCAGGCGAGTGCTCTCGAGGATGAGTTTTCCAAGTTGAATATCATCGTCTCTTTTCTGCAGTGGACTCGCTCGCTCGCTCGACCATGGGAAAGTGCAAATACGTGTGACAGAGGGGGGCAATTTGATGAGGGGTAAATTTATCGGTGTTTTATTAACTATCGGTGTTATGAATTATTCAGGATTGAGCAAAAATGGGCTGAGACCGTAGAAATAATGTGTTATGATTATGAGTCAAGCTAGGATGGGAAAGGATACGATAAAAATAGTTGACTTATAAAATGTAAATGGTTTATTTTTCCAATTTGTGCCTATGAATTCAAAAAAGAGTTCAATAAATAAAATAAAGTTAATAGAAAATAGTGATTTCAGACATGTCTTCACTATGTTAGGAGACCTGTTATGTTATTCAATTAATATTTAAGTTGTTTTTTTTAATTAAAAGGAAAGATCAGTTCTTCAAATTCAAAAATAACAATTTGAAAATAGAATCGAATCGAAACAATTTAAAAAACAATTTTCCTGCTCTGATAAAAATATTTTGTGCGGGTCCAAAAAATATGTTTTTTTTTTTTCGATGAGGTTGACTTTGTAGTTGTCGGCCACTAGTGTCTGGTTTCAACATTTCATTCAGAAAAATGTTTTAAAATTAACTATAGACCAGTACAGTGCAGTCCATTACAAATTTTATTTCAAGTATGTATTTGTCGCCCTTTCATTGCAAAAAAATACCGAAAAATCATGTTGCTTATTGTAATGTAAAAAAATATATATGAAAATTGAAATAACAAGCCATAGTCTCAATATTTGAATAAAAAAGTGTTTTAAAATGCATTTTACACTAGTTCAGTAGGTTTACAATCATTAGTTTTCAAAAAATGTAAGATGACGAAAACAAAAAATGTATCGAAAAAATACTTTTTGCCTACACCAAAGATATTCAAAAATTCAACGGTTTTTTGAATAGACCAAACATGCTTTCAATTGATTCTAAACGCAGGGGAATGCATTTTAAATTTATTTCAGCTGATTGCACTTGAAATTCCACTAAAAATTTGATGTTTTTTTGAAAACATTCTCCTGTGAAAATTTCAAAATAAATTTAGATTTCTTGCGTTCCATTTCATTAGGGCACATAACTTTTGTCAACAAGATTGTATCCCTCTCACACCTTATGTAAACTGTCATTTGAGTGAAAGAAATACACAATTGTTTACAAAAGTTATGTGCCCTTTTGAAATGTTAGGCTCCATTTGAAAAAAGAGAGATGAATTGCAAATGGTTTAAACTGTTCCGCAAATGGTTTAAACTGAATCCGCTTTTATGAATGATGTCTATAATGATATCATTAGTCCATCCATACCGGGATTTGCCGGGAATTTTCCAAAACCGGAAATTAGCGAAACCCCGGATTTTTTTTTATATTTTGTCCGTTGTTCCCGAAATTGAAAAAAAAATAATATATATTTTGGTCTGGACATTGAGATATGGTTGTGAATAATGGAACAGTTGAATGCTTAGTAATCGAGGAAGTAATAGTTTCAAGCCTTGCACTTAAAAATATTTTATTTATTATTAAACATATTTTTAAGGGATTGGGTATATAATATTTACAGATATTATTGTTTCTATTTTTCGAAATGAATTGTGAAATGAAAAATGAATCATTTTTCTAACACAGATAAAAATTAATTCTCGTAATCATGAATTGTGTTCATGAATTTGAGAACCACGAAGGAATTTATTCATAAATATGATGCATTTGCACTATAAACGTGGATAGATTCCTTCATGGTTATCAAATTCTTGAACACAATTTACAACTTTGAGAATTTACTTTTTTTCCGTGTAGGTTACAGCATCTGGGGCTAAAAAGACAGATAAACCGAGTTGAGCAACTGTTTGCACATTGTTTTGATATTTTTGGTTGATATCATTTAAACCAGGAACAGAACAACATAATTAGAACATCGATTTCCAAACTAAATGCTGAAAATCAACTGTCCTTATTTTGACTGTAACCCCGATTTGCCCCAGTTAATGGTAGTGACTTGAATGGAGATCATTTGATTAAAAAGTGTTATACTAATCACCAAATTTCTTACATGTATAAAATTTGACATTGAATTGACGACTAGACGATAATCAAACTTTGGATAATCGAATCACAAAAAAAAATCCGGTGTCTTGTTTTTGATTGATGAGCTTGAATATGACTCAAGACATGCTCCAAAATTGCGGTATTTAAATACTGAGAAAATGTAATTGGTATGCTAAAGGCAATCCATAAGTCAAATTTGACTCAAATAGGTGCATAATTTGATGTAAAAAGTAAGAAATAATATGATTAGAAAAAACTTTTTTTTATCATGATTCGATCATCAAAAGTCCCATACAAACCTTCGGATAATCGAAACTTCGGATTGTTGAGGCTTCAGATAATCGAGTCTGGACTGTAATCATATATTTTTTTATGATTTCCAGCTTCCACAACATAACGGCAATGACAAATACACAAAGACAAATTTGTTTACTATCATTTCAAAAATATTCCAGGAAAATAATAATAAAGTTCATATGCACAACAAAAAGCTTTATACAAACATAATTTCAGTTATGGTGCTACGGAATCTGCAAATCATCAATGAATTTATGAAAATATATTTTTTTTTTTAACTTTTAATTTTTCTTCGATCTGAGGTCCCAAAAATTAAAATTTTCAGAAGTCAAAAAAAAAATTGATTATGTATATAAAAATAAACGTTAAACAATTTATTTTAAGTAACTTTCAGTTAGTTGTACATTTTTTTCAAAAAATTAATAAATTACAAATAAATCTTTGTTCCCAAAAATTCAAAATCGGCAAAAAGTCTGAAAGTGCCTAATTCATGTGAAGGAAAATGTCGTAGCTTACGCAGTTTTTGTTTTTTTTAGCAGACGCTCAACAGAAAGTTGGCAATCTTCAAACTTTTAATACAATTTGTACTAGCCTGTATTTTTTTTAAAAGGTCTAATAATCCAAATTTTCAGTTTTTGCTTTTTGGGTGTTTTTGAAACCGATTTGAGTCAGGGGTATTTAAAAACACCCGAAAAGCAAAAACTGAAAAATTTGGTCTATTGGACCATTTAAAAAAAAAAACTTGGGATTTCAACGTTGAAGATAATATATATCAAATTAAAATTAAAATGGAACAATTTTCTTCACTTTTGGTATCAAGGCTCAAAAACATTCAAAAATGGTCAAATATTTTTAATAGTTCATGTCTTCTTTTAATGAAAAGAGGATGGAAAAATTGCAAGGCATCGTTTGAATGCTAATGAAAACTGTTGTATCAATTAGAAGTTATTTCTCCAAAATAATTTCAAGTTGATATCACTTTTTGGAAAGCAGTGACTTGCCTTTTTCCCTTCTAAATTTTTACAAAATAAAATTGGCACTTAACTTTGCAAAATGCATTGGAATAAAGTTTTATGTAAAACAATTCCAGAATTTTTCTCCAAAAGAACAGCAAGCTGCAACACACGAAATTTCCTCCCTCGTCTGTTGCAGTTGCTCAACTTTTGCACACAATTTACAATGTTGATTTTGTACTGCTGCTCCACTGGAGAGCGGAACCCCGACGATATATTTTCACAGCTGGTAATACACATAATGCTCTACTACAACACCCAGGTTGTTATCATCTGCCTGTTATGGCCCCAGCTGATGGCGGACTCACTTCCACGAAAATCCCCCACTTCTTACCTTAGATATTCCGGTCACACTTTTCGTCGCAAGCCACTAAATCCTCTGCTCTTGTTTGAATGTTATGTTTCACGACTTTTTCTTCTTCTTCTTTTTAACACACTTTTTTAAATCAACAGATTTTTTCAACTTTTTCAAACTTTTGACACAAAAATTTCCATTTCTTCACTTCGAAGCCACGAAACTCGAAACTTGTGTCGAGATTTTCTCTCTTTTCGACTTAAATTCACTTAGCACAACATTTATTCAAACTTTCCCAACCTTAGCCACAATTCTTCTTCTCCAACTTTTGTCACAAAACACTGCCAAAATTTGTCACACTGGAGTCGCCTGGTGTTTCTTGTAAAAAATAGCCCGCAACTTGGGAGCTTATCGCGCGAAGCTCGCAAATTTCCACTACCGAGTTAGTTCAATTCGATCAAGCAAGCCGGATTATTAACAAGTTAAGCAAAAGGAGCAACCTTTCTTGCCAAAAAGTGTGCACACCGAGTGCCGCGAACGCCGGAAAGCAACTGACTTTTGCGACCAGATCAACGCAACTGTAGTGGGCCACTTCTGGTGAATGAAAAAGGTAACGTTATTCAGCGCGAGAAATGAATGAACTCCCGCTCTCGGTCTCTCCCTCTCAGCAAACTTAACTGCTTAAAACGTGAGTTCATTTTCAAGTGCATAGCAGAAAAAAAGCCGGCGCGCGCCAAAAAGGAACGGATTCCGGCCGGGGATCATGTTGTGATGATGCTGGGCGGGCGTTTGTCACGTCGCAAGCACGTGGGCCGGTGGGTGGTGACGCGCGCAACGGCGTGACATGGTGGGCGTGACGTCGCGGGGGTTCATCCGCGACACAATAAACGGCGCAGTGGTGGCAGGGTTGCAGAAATTTATGTAGATTTAAAAGAAAATATTTTTCAGAAACTAAAAAACCCATTTTTTTTAATTGAGGATTTTAGTTGTAAATTGTAAGGAGAATCAATTCCCGTAATCGGTATTTTGAAAATATATGTTGTTTAGACCACTGTTCAAAAATGCAGACAATGGTTCTGAGAATGATGAGAATGGTTTCCCATTTTAATGACATGCTTACCTGCATTTTACGTGATACTTTTTGAACATTTTACATCCACAGCTTTCAAATAGGACTTTGCATTTACCTTCAAATAGTTCTCTAGATTTTCACAATTTTAAAGGTTGTTTTTTTATTATTTGGATGGTTGTCCATATCAAGAATTTATTTTATAATTTTTAAAATTGTTGCTTATTGGGTGCCTTGAGTCAAGCGGTTACAAAAACAGCCAAACCCAGGCAGACGATAATAACAAAAATCATGTCATTTCAATAAAAATACTGTTAAAATAACAGGAAGTTTTATGGAATCTTCTTGAAAAATCCATTTTTGCATAAGGGTTTAATAATGTTATAATAACAAAATTTGTCATTTATCTGATATTGGTTGAAAGCAAAAACAACTTGGGAATAACATTTATTGTTATGGAAGAATGCCGCCAACTGTTATTGGGATGATCGGATTAGCTGTTAAAATAACAAAAAATAATAACAAAGATTTGTTCGAAGAGTAACTAAAAGGGTTATTTGTCTGTTATAACAATAAAAATATAATAACAAAAAATCATAACGGCGAATAACAACACTTGTTATAAATAACATAAAATGTTATTGGCCTAGTATTTTCAAATATCAAAAAATGTTATTCCTAAGTTATTTTCGTCTGCTCGGGAAAAGCAAAAAAACGTTCATTGTCCCAATGCGATATGAAGTAATTAATCATCATATTTTTTTTCATACAATACTCCATTCTCCATACAAAATCGATTTGTAAATGTATGAAATGCTGTACCTTGAGAAGAAAGTTGTAGGTTATAATTAGGACTTTTCGGAATAAATATAGGTACGTGAAAAAAAAACAGATTTTTCAAAAAAAAATATCATTCATAAACAGATACTAATTTAATTGAAAATGTCGAAAAAATAAACATTTTTTAGATTTTTTTTGAAAATTATTTTTTTATTATTGAAAAGATCAGAAAATTTCACAAATGTTTCACTTTAAACATTGAGAATCGGACGTATAGTTTCCGAGAATGCTGAGTTTAAAATTACAGGCGAATTATTTAAAAGTATCAGAGAGAAGGAAATTTTCTTATTATTCAAACATATCTTTTGGTGGTGCTTATCATTCAAGAAGAACCTTTATAATGCAAAAATCTAGATACTGTGGCTAGAATTTGATAACGATTCATTTTATATAAAAAAGTCAAAGTCTTGTTGCCTGCAAATTAAATTTAAATGTAGAAAATGTTTTTTTTTCGTTTTTCGATATTCACAAGATCCGTAACCAGATTTTTCTCCAGTATGCCCTATGGCTCATATACATGTGAAAAATACCAAACAAAATATTTTGGTAATTTATTTTTAAGGGATTAAAAAAAAATATTGATCATCGAATCGAATAATATTCGGTTTACTTTTTTGTCGAAAAGGCCTCATCATACAGTATTTTTCCCTGTTCGTCCCAAAGATACTTGATATGAGAAAAATATTTATATATTGGGTCAGTATCAGTATTCCAAAGTTTGTAAGCATCAACCTACCAAATCATCGATTTTGAATTATTTTTCCCTTGCTTAAGAGGTAACTCTTAGTTGTTGCCTTCGTCGCTTCTCACCAAAAATGGGTCACTTTTAAAGATCAAGAAATAATTGACATCTAACACTAATCATGGGTAGGATCCAACTAAAACCAAAAGATCCGGCTTCTAGAAACCACATAAATCAAACTTTCAAACTTTTTTGATTATCTATCAAATGGGACGCTAGCTGGTCCCGGACAAAGTTCATATTCAGATAAGTGAGATCCAGCTTCGAAAAAAAAAATGAATATCACTTGAATGGTCATATTTTATGCGATTACCGACATTAAAACTAACACAATTAAATCATCATAAGACCGATTCTTAGCGAAGCTACACCAAAATGTCACATTTTTAAATTTTCAATATGATTTTTAATATGAAAAAAAATCAGTTTTATTATGATGCAATAATTGCAATGTGCTTTAAATGCCAAGAACATTGACCAAAAGTGGTCTGCAAGCCATTGTACGGCAGAGGAGTTTTTTCATAAATCTGCTCCTTTCGTTGTCCCGTCACGAAAAGAAATGGCTGGCAAAAACTCAAATTTCATCCAATTCTTTCAGTTCAAGGAGCAAAAGATTCGTTTTTTTATTTGTGATAATGTGTAGAAGAGCAAAAGTTTTTAAAAATCAAACTGGCAAAACTGTAGCGATTTTTGTAGTGTGCCTTTTAAAAGTCCAGTTTTACGATGTTGTCCCGTCACGCTACATTTTTATTTCAGGGGAAGCACAGGTACTATATGGTTCATTCTGCATGATTTTTCTTTGTAGGAAAATCAATTATCTTTCCAAATATGTAATAACATTGGGGGGTTTCTTCTTTTATTCTGCCACTACAGCCAAAACGCTGAAAAAAAACTTGGAATTTTTTTGAAAAGGAGCCGAAGAATCGGTCATTAAAGAATTTTTGACCATAGTTTTACAAATACTCATTGAACTGATAAAAGTTTATTTCAATTTGGGGTATTTGTTTGTGTTTATAACAATTTTGATAATTTCTGTTTGATAAAAGATGAAGGACCACTTTAGATTAAATCATTCAAAATCTGTCAATTTCTCCCCTAGTTTACCCTAGTTAGCTACCACAACAGTATCAATTATGGAGCATCCTTGCGTGTTTCCTTTGTAGTCCTGAAGATCCAGCTCAAAGGTGATCGAAACCAGCGGCATGATTGGGCTAATCGGCAAGGCCAGATGCCAAGTTAAATCCTCTCCGGCGGAGATGGGACAGCGTGCTCCAACCAACCAGTTACAGGCAGTTGTCAAATTGTCAGACAACTCGTACGGTACGGTGATACCTCCCAAGTAACAAGACAAATGCTATAGATTCTTATGTAGTTTTATATTAGTTTTATTAAATGCAAAAAATATTTATTACATTTTTCACCAAACCCAACCGGTTTTATCGTCACAAAATCTGAAAGATATTATCAAGAATTCCTCAAGATATGATAAAGAAATGTGTTTAGAAGTTTTAATTCAGTTTTCAACTTTTTTCTTTAAGTATCCCTGAAGAATTCTTGGTAAAGCCTAAATCACTTAACAAAGTCTGCTTTAAATCTTTTTAGACTTCAGTGAGCATTTTATTAATCTTGTTTGATTTGTGCTGTCACTTCGACACATTTAGTTGTCCGTGACGAACGCCGCAGTGAAATACTTTCAAGAGGCGAGCTGTTTTATTAAATTACGTTTTTAGGTTTAAATACTAGTAAATTCTTAGTGATTTTTTTACAAATAACTGTCTCATCAACTGTGTGCTGATAATAATAAATATGACTGAGTTGGTGGTGTGTTTGAATTTTGAGATAGAATTGTGAGAAAACGGAATATTTTCCAAAACTAAAATTGATTAGTTTTGCAGTTGATGTCTGTACTGTTATTGCGCATAATCATTTTTGTGGCAAAGTGGATATAAATTATGTTGTCTTACAATGTATCGTCAATAAACGAGACGTTTGATTGATTTTTTTTTCGTTGTTGTGTTTTTTGGCTTACATTTTGGTAAAAGCCATTCAGCCTTGGTTAGAACTGCTTTAAAAATGTATGGTTTTCGTCTTTTCGAAAAGAATTTGAAAAAAAAAACTTTTCATTCTTGAAGTTATCTTGTCTAAAACTAAAAAGATTTAATTATGTGTATTGCTACGCGCTGTCATTTACAGTTTGACGTCGTCGGTTTGACATTTTGTATTAGTACGCCTTAGCGTTTCAGTTCAGTAATCGGTATCCGAAAATGAGTTAATAATTTCTTCAAAATTAAACGCCGATTCAAAAACGGTCTATACATTGTGTTTTAAGTGTTATGTGATTAAGTGTAACTGTAGGATGACAAATGCTGTGAATTGTGCGTGATACAGAGGAAAACGCCGACTTTTTGATATTATAAGTTGTTTTTCTGTTGACAGCAGAAACAGTAAAAGTGAAAACTGATATTTAAAATTAATTATGCAATGTTGGTGTTCTAAGTGTACGATTCGATTGAATAAATAAAATCAATTGAAAAAATCGCCCAATGTGTTTTATTTCAAAATTTTCTCCCTACCAGATCTATACCAATCAATCAAAATCAGCATGCGCTACGGCATTGGCAATACGCGATTTTATCTTGATAAAAGCCAAGTTAAAACCTTCTTAAATTCTATAGTTCTTGAGTATTCTCAAAAAAGAGCTTCTCTCGCCCTGACACTCTTGAGAAGTTTTTAACAAGAGCATTACAAGGTTCAAAACATTTAAAGCAGTTTTATTTGAGTAAATAGAGTTTTGATTTCTTTCGCCATGTTTGCAGAGCTGAAAAAAGCAGCCATGTTGAATTTATGAAGAGGAAGCCAAATAAAATATTTTTCTGTTTCAAAAATCGATGTAATTTTGGGAAAAATATCAAGGGGGATAATTTTTTTACGAAGTATTACGAAAAATTAATCAGTGAAATTTCCGTGGCATAGGACTTACGGGGTATATCATTGATGAAATCTTAATAATTTTCTCTAGAATATAATGATATCATATTTATAATTTGTGTATCCGTAACTCTGAAAATCATACAATTACTAAGATTAATTGACAAAACCGAATGGCTTTCAAAATAATATATATTTAGTGCTTTTGGTTCTAAATTTGGTTAATTTGACATGATGCAAGACTGAAAGGTGTCAAATCATGTTTTATTTTGCTTTTAAAGAATTCTGAAAGTTAGACTGAATGCTTCTTGGTTTTGAATAAGTTTTAATGAGATTTGAGAGAGTTTTTGCGAACCAACATAAAACCTTGAGATAGGACCAAAACGTTTTAAACTGGTATTGAATAATAATCTTGATAACCTCCTTAACGGGTCCACTTTGCACTTAACGCAGGTTTAACTCTTATTTAATGCGGCTTTCAGGAGTTAAATGTTTTATTTCCAATTTTGTTTGAATGCTCTTGAATACCTCTTCAATAGTGTTAGAAAACTTAATTTGTTACTTGGGCTAGCATGGTAAGCGTTAAAATTGGTCGCAGGCTGGTTGCATCGGTTTCTGGATTTGAGGTGGAATGTTAGTTTTTTTCAGGTGTTATTAGTTATGACGGTTAACTCTTACGAGAAGTGAAGTTCATGGCAACCATCATAGGATCAGCTCCTCGCACCAGAACACACGGCATCTGAGGACAGTTTTTGATCATAAGGCTTGCTGGTGCAGGCCGTTTGTTCGAGCATCGGTCAAAAGGAACGATATCCCAATCCTCGTAGTTAATGTCGTCGGCGTACTGCAGTATAACTGCTGGAACCAGTAAGGCAAGGATCACAAACTTGAACATTTTTAAATAATTAGTGTTGTTTTGAACAATTTATTTAAGTTCACTTGATAGAAGAAGGAGTTCAACTGATCATATCGCAGGCCGGAGGTCCTACTTTTATAGAACTAGGGCCTTTGCTTATCATCGCAAATTAACAAGCCAGGTGTGCGGATACCGTATACGAAAATAAAAAAGGCACGCTTACACCCAAAACTAAAAACTTTGATTACCCAATGCGATTTTCATATTAAATGTATTGAATAACTGCTGTACTGTGCCTTTTAATATTTTTTGCAATCATAAAGTTTATGATAAATCATTAAAAGAAGAATTTTCATCATCTTCTAAAATTAAAAAACTTTTATTCTATGGCAAACAAAAAAGTTAATCTCATTTGGGTATAGAGCAGTTCTCTAGGATTTCGGTCATTCGATTTTTTTTGTATTTTTTAATCCGACTGAAACTTTTTTGGTGCCTTCGGTATGCCCAAAGAAGCCATTTTGCATCATTAGTTTGTCCATATAATTTTCCATACAAATTCGGCAGCTGTCCATACAAAAATGATGTATGAAAATTCAAAAATCTGTATCTTTTGAAGGAATTTTTTGATCGATTTGGTGTCTTCGGCAAAGTTGTAGGTATGGATACGGACTACACTGGAAAAAAATAATACACGGTAAAAAAAATTTGGTGATTTTTTTATTTAACTTTTTATCACTAAAACTTGATTTACAAAAAAACACTATTTTTAATTTTTTTTATTTTTTGATATGTTTTAGAAGGCATAAAATGCCAACTTTTCAGAAATTTCCAGGTTGTGCAAAAAATCACTGACCGAGTTATGAATTTTTTAATCAATACTGATTTTTTCAAAAAATCGAAATTTTGGTCGTAAAAATTTTTCAACTTCATTTTTCGATGTAAAATCAAATTTGCAATCAAAAAGTACTTTACTGAAATTTTGATAAAGTGCACCGTTTTCAAGTTATAGCCATATTTAAGTGACTTTTTTGAAAATAGTCGCAGTTTTTCATTTTTTTAAATTAGTGCACATGTTTGCCCAGTTTTGAAAAAAATATTTTTGAAAAGCTGAGAAAATTCTCTATATTTTGCTTATTTGGACTTTGTTGATACGACCTTTAGTTGCTGAGATATTGCAATGCAAAGGTTTAAAAACAGGAAAATTGATGTTTTCTAAGTTTCACCCAAACAACCCACCATTTTCTATCGTCAATATCTCAGCAACTAATGGTCCGATTTTCAATGTTAATATATGAAACATTTGTGAAATTTTCCGATCTCTTCGAAAAAAATATTTTTGGAATTTTCAAATCAAGACTAACATTTCACAAAGGCCAAACATTCAATATTACGCCCTTTTAAAATGTTTGTCTTGATTTGAAAATTCCAAAAATATTTTTTTCGAAAAGATCGGAAAATTTCACAATTGTTTCATATATTAACATTGAAAATCGGACCATTAGTTGCTGAGATATTGACGATAGAAAATGGTGGGTTGTTTGGGTGAAACTTAGAAAACATCAATTTTCCTGTTTTTAAACCTTTGCATTGCAATATCTCAGCAACTAAAGGTCGTATCAACATAGTCCGAATAAGCAAAATATAGAGAATTTTCTCAGCTTTTCAAAAATATTTTTTTCAAAACTGGGCAAACATGTGCACTAATTTAAAAAAATGAAAAACTGCGACTATTTTCAAAAAAGTCACTTAAATATGGCTATAACTTGAAAACGGTGCACTTTATCAAAATTTTAGTAAAGTACTTTTTGATTGCAAATTTGATTTTACATCGAAAAATGAAGTTGAAAAATTTTTACGACCAAAATTTCGATTTTTTGAAAAAATCAGTATTGATTAAAAAATTCATAACTCGGTCAGTGATTTTTTGCACAACCTGGAAATTTCTGAAAAGTTGGCATTTTATGTCTTCTAAAACATATCAAAAAATAAAAAAAATTAAAAATAGTGTTTTTTTGTAAATCAAGTTTTAGTGATAAAAAGTTAAATAAAAAAATCACCAAATTTTTTTTTACCGTGTATTATTTTTTCCAGTGTAGTCCGTATCCATACCTACAACTTTGCCGAAGACACCAAATCGATCAAAAAATTCCTTCAAAAGATACAGATTTTTGAATTTTCATACATCATTTTTGTATGGACAGCTGCCGAATTTGTATGGAAAATTATATGGACAAACTAATGATGCAAAATGGCTTCTTTGGGCATACCGAAGGCACCAAAAAAGTTTCAGCCGGATTAAAAAATACAAAAATTAAAATTGAAGAAAAAAGACCGATTTCGTAGAGAATTGCTCTATACTCAAAACCGGTATCGTAGCTGGTTGATTTTATGACACCTTTTTTAAGTCATTGATAAGAAAGCATGAATGGATGATAATGGTGTAGGGCACTTAATTCATGATAAAGGAGAATGGGCTAATCGTCGACACAATGAACAACGTGCTTTAAACTTCAGAAATGATTTTTATTATCATTTTGTAATTCTAGAGTAATCATTTGAAAGATTTTAATAAACTTATTTTGAACAATTACAGTTCTATTTTTAATTGTTAATTTTTTTAAGGAGAAGAGCTTACAATTTTATAAAAATTGTTTTTTTTTTATACCGAAAATCAAATCAATAGTTTTAAAAGTATCGTGAGTTTAAAATTTAAGGTCTATTATTCTTCTTTTATGAAATATAATTAAATTGCAAAATAAACCATTTTCTTTTCGATACATTTTACCTCAAAATTGCTTTAATTTTACGACGGTGATATTTGAAATTTTCTTTGACAATATTTTTTATATTTTGCAGAAATCCCATTTCCACAAAAATTCAAATCTCTAGCGCTTAAGATTCCTTTTTATGTCATTAATAGTAGTTTATGCAACAAGTTATTTTTTTCAGCACTCGTACTGAAAAAAATCTTCTTTTTGCAACGAGTTCCATACAACATTATTTGCAATTTCGAACAACACCTCTTGAGTGTTATTTATTCGTTTAATTCAAAAAAAAATATTGAAACGTATTACTTTCCGAAACGGGGGCTGAAAAGTTCAACTATTTAGCATCCATTTTAGTGCTGAAAAGTAGAACTATTCAGCATTTATTTTGAATAGTGTTACTATTTAATTCTGTTATTTTTGGCCCAGAAAAGAAGGCCTTTTCGTTGTACAAGAATGACAGGAAAAATAAGTAGTCTCACGACAGAATTGCAAAAACTATATTATAAAATCTTGATAGCTGTAGTATACTTTTTTTGAAAATTAACCTTTCTAGTGATAAATAGGGTGACAATGGGTCTGGGGAGTGAGATTGGGTCTAACAAATATGCTAAAATTTGTATGACCCAATCTCACCCCTGGTGACCATACTTTATAAGAAAAAGTCCAGATCATAAAACTTTGCCAAAATTAGCAAATCATTCAAAAAATTCCTTCTCAAAAACAGATTATGATTTGTATGACAGATTTGTATGACTAACTCATAAATTTTACGGAGCCTTGCATGAATATAAAAAAACTAATGATGCAAAGTAGCTTAATTTGACATAGGGAATGCATGGAAAAAGTTTCATAAAAAAGAAAAGTTGATTTGTGAAAACGTAGAGAATTGCTAAGCTGTTAAATAAAAGTGCTTTAAAAATATTTGTCTTGAGCAAAGCCAATATAGAATTCATTCTTAAAAATGTTAAACATTAGTTTTAAAAGAAATACGATTTTTGAATACAAACAATGTTAAATTTCTATTTTATCTGGCCTCACTGCACCCTAAAAGTTCATGCGTGCCGCAAACCGCTAACGGATTGAGCATAAACAAAGCTCTCTCTTCCAAATGCTCTTTCGCACTCTCAGTTGACATTGAAAATCAAGCCCCATTTCTCTTCGCACTTTTTCGCTCTTTCTTTCATCTTTCGCTCTCTCTTTATGTTTTTCCCACATAAATCGAACCCATCAGCTGGCGTACCGCAACATAAAATATGTTGAATGCATTTCTTTTGCCGCACATCATTCGATCGATCTTTCTCTCTCTCGCGTAATTTAATTCTCTCTTTTCTCAGTCGGGATTTTCTCGACTTTTGAAATAAGTAAATTCTGCGTGCACACACTCGAAGCGCCGCGAGCGTAGATATCACAAGCCAAATAAAGTTAATCCCAAAGACAACGACGATGATGCCATCGGTTCCCGCCGGGGTTACATTTTAGTGCGAGCAACTAGCAGCAGCAGTTGGCGCGATGTGGCGTTAGCGCACGTGTTGCTTGTTTAGTAGAGCGCGCCTTCGCCAGTTAGTTGGCGGCGGTAATTTATGATCTTTGAAAGGCTGATGTCAGGCTAGAACTTGAACTTGTCAAATAAAATGCCGTTCGGGATGGGCGCCTGGGCGGGAGTAAAACTGAGATGCGTTTTTTATTTGCTGTTTCACTGTTTTATATTACTTAAAAAAGGTAATCGAGGTGAAATAATATTTGTGCTTCTAGATAACAAAATCAAATATTTTTAATGTGCTAGAAAAGTCACACTTAGTAAAAATATGTTGAGTATTTGCTTAACTTTAAGCTAGACACGAAGTCTGCGAGAAATTCCTGAAATAATTACAAATGATAATAGTACAACTATTTTTAAATAACTCCCCTATCATTCTGACATAATCAATCAACCACGAAGAAAAATGGAGCCTCCTCCTCCCTTCGTTCAATGGGCGCTGATCTCATCAGAGTAATGAATTGAACAATTAAGACATGATATACGCGTGATTATTTATTCATTCATTCATAACGCTTCACTCTGGCCAGCCCCTCAGCAAATTCAGCGTGACTCTCATATTGGACGTTGTTGCATTTCCCCCGTTGCGGCTGACCACGCTGAGACTGCAAAATTGCAACTTGTGTAAACCATTAACCAATTGTTCGGACAGCAAGAGCCAGTCCCCCCCGCGCACTACGGGAGCATCCGACACTGGACCTTTACGGTAGGGTGCCCTCCTCCTCTTACGAGCGACTTACTTTTACGCCACATTGTAAAACAACTGCTTCATTTGAGCAGCAGCTCTTCATTGGGTACTTGGAATGGAATCATTCTCCTAAATGAGAAGTTAGATTTCATTTAGTTTTAATAAAATTTTAACTAAATGACGAGTTTAAATAATTGTGGTTTGGTTGAGCGTTTTAGCAGAATGCATTGCTGTGAATACAAAGAAACGAGTTGTTCCTACACGGAGAGACTGTGCCCAGAAATTTTAACAATTAAAATTGTTGATTTTACTTTCGTAAATTTTAACAAAAACGTACTTGTCACTGCCAATTTTCAGTTAAATTAACCAAAATTCAGTATTAATTTAATAACCTGTTTGTTGAAAATGCTAAAGGCAAAAAGCTAACAGATTTCCCGAACTCGAATGAACGTGCTCGGCTGTTAGCTTTGGTTTTAGAAAAATCAAGATTTTTTTTGTTGAATGTAATTAACAATTGGTTGAATATTTAAAAGATAAACTTGGGTTTGTTTACGTCTGTCATTTGAAGTCTGGATCCAAACGAGAGCGGTCGATTTGTTGAGTTTGTGTTGTTAATTGTGAAGTGAGAGGATGTGAAAGGTGAAAATTACACTATTTGGCTAATGTTGAAGTGGCAAATCAAAGTGTCGCAACTGGGGAGGTGGAATTGGTGAGTAGGTTTGTTGATGGTTTCTTTGCAGGTGATAAACTATGATGAGCAAGAGGACGACCTTCACCATGAGGACCTCTAATGCAAGTGAGTTGAACACGTTATAAGAATGTTTGATGGAAAGAGAGGGCAGTAGAAGGGAGATGCGGGCCAACTCTTAACGGATGGAGCATCCCGGGAAATTTAACAAAATGCTGGTTAATCCAAGTAAGTATGGGTTTATTTTTGCACAATAATTTATCTAATGTGATTCTTATAAGAAAACTGAATCATTTAAAAGCTTCACGCTTACGACGGATATAATCTTAATGAACCATTATTTTTTTTCAGAATCATCAATTATAAAATACATAGAAATGCGTACATGACAACATAAAAAAATAGAGTTGAAGTAAAATATCAAAAAATAAAAATATATAAAATATATAAAAGGAGATAATTATTATCTTGAAAGTTTTGTTCAATACGACTGCTCAATAAACTGGTAAGTTAAACTCAAAATATTTTTTTCAGGATTCGGAGTACGTTGTATAAATTAAATCAAATGCAGTAAAAGTGTGTTGCCAAAAGTAATTGTTAAATTAATGCAAGCTTGGTAAGTAGCATTATTGATATTTCTTCTTTCCTCATTATAATTACATTTATTTACGTTCCTTTTTTCAGTTTATAACCGAAATTCAGAATTTTGTATTAAATTACTAATAAATTCCAAATGTCTATTTGCAGCAAAAGGTTCACTTTGGTGAAAATTCTGTGTCCTGAGACCGTTGTAGATGATGATGACTTATCGGATGATTTCACAGTCATGGTAAGTGAATACAACACTTAATTTTATACAACATAATACAAATATAAGCTTAAAGTTTGGTGAAAATTTTGCTCGGTTTCTATTTTTAAGGAATTCACGATAAATTTGTAATATGCTTTTTTATTTTTTATTTTTTTTTAGATTAATGCAATGTAATTTTTTTAAACATTAGTCAAAATTCACATGTTTTATAACAACAGTTAAAAAAAAATGTTTTGATGCTATTTAACAGTAATTTAACAACTTAATGCAACAAAAAAAAACCAATGAGTACAAAACGTTAAATTTTTAGGCAGAATAAATGCGAAAATAAAAAAAAAACTCAGCATTAATTTGTGAGGCATTATTATAAAATTTACTGCAAATTCAATAAAAATATTGCTAACAACAGCTAATTATTGACTACATGTACGAATATTTTTTTGTATTCAAGTAAGGCATTAGTTAAAATATAGCTAGAAAATCGGCCCAGCCTATCCAGGTTTTTAAGCGAAGATGGCGTTCGAATGTTGAACGTCTGAAATGTCAAAATCGCGCAATAGCACCAACATTAGAAAAAAAATGCGGCTGTCATGCCATGGCACAATTTTTTCGTAATGTTGGTGCCACTGCGTGATTTTGACATTTCGGGCGTTCACCATTCGAACGCCATTTTCGCTTAAAAAGCTGGATATCGTTAGATAATTAAAGAAAATATATATCAACACTTACATAAATTATGTCTAATTAAGAAATGTTTTGTTACAAACCACTAATAATTTACTCCATGCAAAAATATTTCGGTTGATACAACGAAAAAAAATGTTGAAAAATATGTTCCAGCCAGTTTTTAACAGAATATTCCACAATATTTCAGTTGAAAACAAAAAAAAAATTAGTTAATTTTCTGAAAAAAATATTCTAGCAGTCGACTGCTAGAATTTTGTTCGGTCATTTAACCAACAAAAAATGCAATTCCAACTATTTTTTTAGTTAATTTTAATTACTGGTGGTCAGCAATTTCAGGTTAACAAAATCAACAATCGATTGTTGAAAAAAAGCTGTGTAAAAAATTAACCCATACTTTTAGTTAAATTAACCAAGATTTTCTTAGATTTGCCCCGGCCGGTCTCTCCGTGTATATATATTTTTAATATCTTGTCTCGAGTCGAGAACAGAACACTGATGAAATCTGCAAGTAGTAGACGAAATACGTATCTGTCAAGATATTAAAAATATATAGCGGAATTAAAAGGAACAACTTTGTATTTCCAGAATTTAAATAATTATGACATTTGTGTACTTTATCATTTTAAAACAATCTGTTTTTTGTATTAGTATCTTTTGAATGATATGTTAATAGTTTTTCAAATTGGATTGTTTTAACTTCCAGAAATTAAGAGTAAGTTTTTCACCAGTGTGTAACAGGTTGTAACGAGGTGCTCCGATTTGGATGGAGCAAAGTAGCGTTTGTTTTTCTATACATAAGATGAAATCATTTGGAATTTTCTAATTCCAAAATTTTTAAACTTACGGACCCAATCTTACAACAATCTGATTATAAAAATAGCCAAACTTTGTTGGTAGTAACTTAGAAGCCAGTAGTTTAGGGGATGAATCAAAAGTCATATTGACAGTTTCCGTAAAACTACGAAACAAACTGCGATTGGCCAAAAAGTTAATTCCGTAGGCTAACAGTGCATGAGACGATAATAAAAATAAAAAGTCTATGAAATTCCCTAACTTTCAACCTGAAAGAGTATGGGTGTTGCAAAAAAAAATTATTCGGGTTTGAAAAAATATCCATTTTAACAGTAATTTGCGGAAGCCTCGGTGCAGTCACTGATAGGTAGTTGGACTAACAATCCAAAGGTCGTCAGTTTGATTCCCGGGGTGGATGGTAGCTTAGGTGTAAAAAGAGGTTTGCAATTGTCTCAACAATCAAGCCTTCGGACACCTAGTTTTGAGTAGGAATCTCGCAGTCGGGAACGCCAAGTCAATGCTGTAGAGCGAATAATTTGATTTGATTTATTTTTTGAAATTGGCTGAAATTTGAAGTGATTCTAGACATGACGGTGCCGAATTTCAAAAATTAGTTTTCAAAGATATCATAAATTAAATATTTGCACAAAAAAAAACAATAAAAATGCTTCAAATATTTGTTTTAAATAAAATTAAGCCTTCCTCATGCACACTTCAAAAACACGAGACTCATTGTAGCTCAAATATGAGTCGATTTGGTGTTTTTGCAAAATGAAAAATTCGAATTCAATACAAACTGAGTTGTATGGAAAAAAGTGATCTTGGTAGAGAAGTGTTTGAAATATCCTAAAAAGTTGTTCAAAATAATTAAAATTATTTTTGTAATGTTTATCAGTTATCTCGTCAAATTATGTTTTTCATTATAACTGCTTAAATTTCCATGTGAATCCACTCAGACAATGTCATGATGCCTTGATTGAGCACGCTGTTTTATAAGTGCTCATTTTTGATAATATTTTTCGCGAAAGTTTAAAAAAGTGTCTTTTTTAATTTTCCCGAAAAAAGTATTGCAAAATACCTCCAGTTGCTGAGAAACAGCGAATGAAACAAAAAGAAACAGGAAATTTTAGGTTTTAAAGTTGCACCCAAATAGACTATTTTCTTATGATGATACCTCAGGAATTTATGGTTCAACTTTAACTGTAAACAAATGAACCATTGTGAAATTTTTTGACCTTTGATAAACATTTTATGATAATATTGAATTATTGTCCTCTTTTAAAATGTTTGTCTTTATCTCAAAATGATTAAAAACGATAAAATCTGAAAATTTCTCTACCGATTAATTTAATTAATTTTTCAAGAAATTTCACAACCGTTAAACGGTTAGTTAATTTTTTATTAAATTTAAATAAACCTATTTTGAAAACGGCGCTACAGTTCAGCTTCGATTATCCGAAGCCTCGATTATCCGAAGGTTTGTATGGGACTTCGGAAAATCGAATCAAGAACAAAAAAAAATTTTTTTTTCATTAGTTTGTTTTTTTACTTACAATTTGAGCTCTGCGAACTTATTTTGGTCAAATTTGAGTTGTTGATTGCCTGTTGCATTTTTTCAATATTACATCACTATCATTTTGGCCGCCATCTGAGATTTAAAAATTCTAAATCATTTTAACGTAGTTTTGGGACAACGCCTTGATATTTTGCCTTGGCCTTCGGATAATCGAGTCGGAACTGTATTTAACAAAATTTCTGTAAAATACTTTTCAATTCCAAATTTGATTTTTATCATGATGTGATTTCAAATAAAATTTGGTAGCAAGTTTTCTATTTTTTCCATTAAATATCATTAAAATAACATAACTTGGTGGCAAATTTTTCATCCGCATTCCTTCATTGCTCAAAAGTTATGGTTTTTTATCTCTTAAAACATGTTAAAAACTTTTTTTTAAATTTCAATAAAGGTAGAAAATCAGATATTTTCCCAGTACCTATTTTTGATAAACAGTCCTGAATAGATCAGAAAATTCCTCCAAAAGATGCAAATTTTCGTATACTTTCAAAATATATTTTTTAAACATTTTGAATAGGAGAGATGATTGTTTAAAATTTCGAAGATCATATTTGTTTGAATTTTTTGGACCAGAAATCGAAAAAGGTAGTAAAATTCAATTTTTTTTGCGATCTTAGGTATGTTGCGAATATTACAGCTTCATTAGATTTAAAAAAATTCAAAATATTTTTTTTCCGAAAAGATTGGAAAATTTCACGAATGTTTGTTAAGTACTTTTCGATTGCAAATTCAACTTTATATTAAAAAGATTTGGTCAAAAAAATGTTTCTTTTTCCAAAACTCACAATTGAAAAAAAAAAATTAAAACTCGGTGGCAGATTTTTTGTCCTTACTTCTTTATGGCTCAAAAGTTGCGGGTTTTTGACCCCTAAAACAAATTAAAAATCTCAAAAATAAAAAAAATACTTATTTTGGGAAATTTAGTTTTTGTGAAAAAAAGGTAATGAAAAATAGGAAAATCTTTTTTCCGTGTACCTCTTTTTTTCTCAATAGTCCTCAACAATACCTACAACCAACAACTTTGCAGAAGATACCAAATTGATCAGAAATTACACTAAAAAATTTGCTAAAACATACCATTTTTGTATGGACAGCTGCCAAAATTGTATGGGGACTTAAGTAACTTAAAACAATTGTATGGGAGATAAAATGACACAAAATAGCTTCTTTGGTCATAGGAAAGGTCCTAACAAAATTTGAGTCGAATCAAAAAATACAAATAATAAAAATGGTCGAAATCGGCCGATTTCGTAGAGAATTGCTCAAATGCATAAATTTTACAGGTATTATTTTTAATTTTCAATACTATTTGAAGTTTATGAATAATGCTTAAAACATCAAATCGAAACACAAAAAAACTTAAAAAAAAAACATTTAAATAAAGTCCACAATACTTTTGCATGCTAAGAAAGAGCAAAACAAACGCGCAAATTCAAGAGCCCTCGGATGGCCGCTGAAAAATGACGAAGAAAACAAACCGTACACAAAATATGTCATAATAAATGTTTCATTCTGTACCGAGCTGCTCATCAAACGGAAAATTTGCAAATGAGTGAGGAAGAGGGAGTGCGAGGAAAAGAGCCCTTGAGGCTTGATACCTCGCCGTGGCGGGACTGTGGACTCTGGTCGGCCCCTTGAAGAGTCGGCAAAGTGGACACGTGGTTATTTGATGACTTCAGGAAGATTTCAACGTTACTTTTTTATTGCCCTTTTGGTGATGGCGATTTTGATACTTTGTTTTTGAGGAAATCAAATTCGCAAATAACCGTGATTATTTTGAAATTTATTTAAACAGATTTTTTAAAAAAGTGCGCTAAACTTTAAAATTTTGCACAACTTTGCCAAGAAAACCAGAAACTTGATAGCCTTCGTCGTCGCTGTCAAACGAAGTGATTCCGGACTTTCTAACCCCGGTTTAATGTAACGCTTTTTATGCAACCGTTGGCAATTTGGCGATGCACATTTTTGCAGCACACTTGCGTCCCTTGGGCAATCACGGTTGCATTATGACGGGTGTGATAAGCTTTCGAAAAATAAAGTTGCAGGTTATACTTATGCTGCCAAGCGGAGGTGCTTGAATTTCGTTTGGCAACATTTCTTGAATGAATTTGAGGGTATTTTAGGACTGTGGGGGACGGGAATTGCTAACCTGGAAGAGATAATGCGGAAATTGATTCTCAGTTTCGTGAAGCTTAAACTGAAATTGTTATGATGGTAAGAATTTGCAGTTGCTTTCGAAATTGCTTCCCTTGTTGCGACATAACAGTTGCATTTTGCATTTATTAGAATTGCTTCTATTTAGAAGATTGAAATATTTTTTCAATATTCCCATTTGTTTGGAAACATTTAAAACACTTCTAAAAAGCAAAGAATTCTTTAAAGCAGACATTTTCTAAACAAAAAAGTGAGGTTAGGAATGAGGAAGAGTTGTTCTCATCAGCTTAATGCTTTTGCAAGTAAGCAGAGCTCTTTGCGATTTTTGCTGATTAATCTTAATGGATTGTGCTGAAAGTGTTAATGAGAAAGTGTGAGAACAAATTTTGCAGTGTGCTGTCTGGTGGAACTAGAAAACTGTTAGTGAGATGATGCAATTGAACTGAATTTGACATAGATTTTAATAAAATTGACAGTTTAGTCTAAACAGTGCAAACCTAAACTTGCAAAATGAAATTCGTCAAAAACGTTAATTGATTTCGCCACATCAATTTAACTGTTTATATTTCAAACCCCAAAATATATCGAATGTTCTGTTCATTTTCATCACTCCGTTGTCCCAGTTAATTTGTTACTTTCCAATGCTGGCTGGTTTTCCTCACCACCTCCACCAACTCTGTTGTGTTGGGGCAGCCAGGCATCTGCGAATCATCAAAACCGTAAACCTGTCCTGAGGCACACGGTGGCCAATTAAATATATGCCACCACCCCCCACGAAATCCCCAAGAGAGGAGGGATTCGATCTCGGTTTTGTCAAAATTAGCCAGTCGAATGTAAATAAACCGTCACTCGCACGAGAAAACACACACGCGCGCAGGTTTCTGCTGTTTTGTTTATGGGCTCGGATTTACAGAGTTGCACTTTGGCGGGATACATTTTCATTGCGGTCTCGAAAAATCAGACAGCAGAGAGAGAGAGAGCACGCTTTTCACCGGTCATGTTAAAATTGTCCCACTTTTCCCGGCACCGTTTTGACACATGCCACACGCCGCGGCTCGTAAAGGTGGTCGAACGAATGGGGAAACTCTCTCACAGCTTGAAAATAAAAAAAATAAAAATAAAATACAATGCAAAATTTAAATTGTTGCTAACATTGGTAAATAAAAAAGAATAATTTTGACATTATAATATAACAGTCAAAAATTTTAAATTAAGGGAAATTTTTAAACAGATATAAGTAAAATAAGTTAATTTGTTAGTGACGTTTTTTTTCCAAGAAAATTTTGAGCAATTCTCCATGTTTGCTGAAGATTTATTTGTTTATTATTTGGTTCAAAATTTTGTCGTTGGCTTGCTCTCCTGTCGCACCCGCCATTTTGACGTTTCGAGGAAAATGCGTTTTAATGTTTGACCATGAATAAATAAAATTCAACACGCAATTTAAACAATCACACATTCGTTCGGTTGGCCATTCTGTGCAGTGCATTGTACCGAAATTTTGTTGAATTTGGTTGCCGTAGTCCCGAGTTTTCCACACCCTGCTGTCTAAGATTAAACCATTTCATTTAAAATTTTACAACCGATAAACGGGAAATGTCTCATTCGCAGCATCCGATTGCTTGCCTTGAGAATAATACATAAACCAGCTGCCCTAGTAGCAACCTGCGCTAACTAACATTCCCGTCCCTTAAAATCGAGATCTACAAACTGACATGGCGGGCGCCGTTGGTGGCTAATGACTGCTACCTATTCGCAATTGATGAAGTTTCAGCAATCATGGTGTTTTACATTTCCAACGCATTCATACATTCTGTTAATACGGGAATCATTATTAGATCGTTGAAGCCTATGATCAGTAGTGATGAAAGGATATTACTGTTCTGTTCAACAACGGAGGGGAAACCATGGGTGGTCTCTCATGATCATTCTCATGCTCAAATTTAGTTGAATTTGGTTGCCGGAGTCCCGAGTTATAATTAAAGATGTTTGCAGTAGTCGGACATGTATGTATGTTAAACGCGTTCTGACCTGAAAACTCTTACACTTACAATATTATTCAGGGTGTGTCAAGATATTACGACAAGATTGAAACTTATTACATACATATGAAGAGTGACAACAATGCACGCATTAGGCATTGCGCTTTTATGTAATTGTGGTAACTATATATACAAAAAATTTATATTTATACTGATATTCAACCGACATTCCTGAATCGATCATTCAAAAGCTCGGTTATCCGAAGATTAGAAAAAAAAAACTCCTCTAGGAGAGCTTTGCTATCATTCTTAAGTATAAAATATAAATAAAAAACAATCAAAAAAGTTATAGTAAAAATCATGAAAAAACTTGAAAACTAATGATATTAGGAGATATAATCAACCAAATACTATCAGAAACAAACATAGGCTAAACAAGATATATGCATATAAAAACACTTAAAATGAAGCAAGAAAAACATAGAACAAGATAAGTAAAGTATTTTGTAGAATATTAAAAAGTTGCTCTAAATTACCTTTTGTACACGATTTTCCCGTAAGGAGGTGTGGTCGTTAACTTTTGCTTCAAATGAAAAACTATTGGAAAAAAAGCTAACACAGTGCACAGTGGAATTTCAAACGTCATGATAACTCAAAAAATATCCCACTTTTCATACAATTTATTTAGTTCAGGTAGTAAATGGTTATATGGGTTGAACTAAGGTTGAACTGAAAAATTCGTGTGAAAAGTGGGATATGGAACTCAGAGAATCATAAATTTTGTTTCTAATGAAAATATGTTATGATATGTAATATTCAACCTATAAAATTTTCAGGTCAAATTAAAAGTTCATTTTCCGAGTGATTTTATAGCCTCTCCTCAGTGAGGAACAAGGATGCCAGATACACAGATTTGTCTGTGTTTCACAGATATTTGAGCTTGTGCCAGAAATTTTTTGAGGTGCACAGATTTTTAAAAAAGTTCATTAAATCAATATTTTGAAATATATCAACTGAAACTTATTTCGTTAGATTTAAAATGGTTAAAAATGCTATTTGTGATGGAATTCCATGACTATAAATTGATAAATTTGAATTTTAGAAATGTGCACAGACGAACACTGACTTTTTTACATACATTTTAAAAACCATGTGGCATCCCTGGTGAGGAAAGCAAATTCTTCATTTGGTTCATTGACCTTTTAACTGGACAAAAGTTTGCCATTTCTTCCCCAGGGCACCTGGAACCGGTCACAGCACAAAAAAAAAGTTGAATTGTTGAAAATTTTGTTGGTTTTGTACTACGACTTTTTGAGTAATTTTACATAAAAAAAATGTTCAAAAATATGAACCTGATGAAGGTTCACCAGTTCTTGATGTAAATCACCCATTTTTTTGACAAAAAATCGGTTACCATTCTCTTACAAATATTAACATCTTTTTTTCTGTGTAGGCCAGAATTGATTGTTTTACTACACAGAAAAAAAAAGATGAATTTTGGAATGTTGAGAATTTGGTAGGTTGAATATTACCAATTTTTTGAGTAATATTACTCAAAAAATGTGTAAAAATGTTAACCTAATGAATAATCTTCAGAAACAGAAGAAAATTCACCAATTCCTGATGTAATATTACACATTTTTTGCCACAAAGTTTGTCATCATTTCCTGATGATTATGACCATCATTTTTTTCTGTGACGATTGAAAAACGCTATGCAAAAATCACTGAATCGTCCTGAATAATCTTCTACCGAAGTTCCAGAACATGTTTCTTGATGCCAATTCTTCATACAAGACCAAAAAACACACTTCTGGACCGATAAGTTCCCCTGCGTGGATTTCGCTCAAATTTCAGCCATCGGCCTATTTTTGCATATAGAAGCGACCACTAAATGCTCAAATCGGTCCATGAAACTTTTTGCAAAACGGATCACGCTTATCTAAGAGATCGTGCACAAACCACGTGGACACTAGATAATATTACATAAAATATCACTACTAATATTCCTAGGTAGTTTTTCGCTGAACTTCAGTTGAATTTTGTATGGAACTGTTAAAGTTTGCTGAAAGTTTTTATTTAGTGAAAATTTCAATAGTGCAGATTTCAGTAAATGATAGTTTGGTGTGTAATGTTTGTTTTACACTCAGGCCTTTTACACGCAGCTAGATTACTTCCTTTTTTCAGGGAGGCAATGCTCATTTTTTTCTCTAATTTCAGCTATATTGGCTTGTTTTAGGTAAAATGCCAACGAAATTGAAGCTTTTGAAATTTGATGCATTTGAACAGATTTAAAATTTTTGAAGAAGTAATGTAACCAAGAACAAAAAAATCAAATAATTCGCTCTACAGCATTGCCTTGGCGTTCTGGATTGCGAGTTTCTTACTCGAAACTAGGTAATTCAAACTGACGACCTTTGGATTGTTAGTCCAATTGCCTACCAGCGACTCCACCGAGGCAGGACCCAGGGAGACGACTCCTGCACCTGATCAGACAAATCTCGTCTCGAAAAATGCCACCGGGACCGTCTGGGATCGAACCCAGGCTGACTGGATGAGAGGCAACCACGCTTACCCCTTTACCAAGAACCAAGAATGCATTAATTCTTACAATTTATGAAAAAAACTCGTACAATAAACTCATAAAAATATTTAACTAAAACACTGCAGTGCACTGTTGTAATAAGAGAGTAGTCCGTAATTCTTTCACTTTTACGTAGGTGACATTTTATTTTGACTCACTGGCACTGTGTTGGTATGCGTATTTTATGTGTATCAATTTTCGGTGAGGTAAACCAGACACTTGTTGCTAGTTGGAACCGTCTGTAACTAAAAACAGATCTTTCTTCGCTTTGAGCCCGGCAGGTCCGGTCGTCTCATCGATCATGTTTACGACCTGTTGGATTCTCAATGTAGCAATCGATATAAAAGATACAGCTTCTCAAAAAAAAAATTAGAAAGGAGTTGATCTCGTTTTTTGCCTGTGTGAGTGAGATTGTGATATTAATCCACGCCACGTACCGTTAAGATAAACTGCAACAAAAACAACGACTCCTGCTGCAAGATAATCCCGAATATTACCGATCATAAATCAATTTCGTTGCGGTCAATTCAGCGCAAAAAAAACGAAAACAAAAAAAAAGTCCGAAGGAGTTCGCGATCAGAACCGCGATATGATAAACGACCTCTCTCGCGGTTCGGTTCGGAATCCGGTGGCCGGCGATCGGTCCCTGGGGGCGGAAATGTGTCGGTTCGGTTTTTCACGGTCGGGCGCGGGACCTTTCGTGGTATAAATCTTACCGGCGCGCGGACACCCGAAGCAAAATAAAAGTGCAACCGAAGCCAGCTGAGACCGGGGTCGGCCATTGTTTAGAACAATACCGTACTTAAGATCGGATCGGGCGGGCGCTCGTCAATTTTTCCGCTGCAATTTTTGTTACGGTTCTGGGTCTTTTGAATCAATACTGAAATTGACACTTTTGTAGAACTACTGGTTTTTTAATTGATTTAATACTGTTTTTTTGTGTTATTTTTTATGATTTTTGTTTAATTTCTTATAGGACAAATTCTAAAATTATAAATTTCGATAAGATTCTTCCAATATTCTTTTTCTAGATTGATGTAGATTCTTTTAGATTCATTTAGATTTTTTTTAGATTATTTTAGATTCTTTTGGATTCTTTTAGATCTTTTAAGATATTTTTAGTTTTTTTTTCAAATCCTCTTAGATTCTTTAAAATTTTTCAAAATTATCTGTTTTATTACACAGTGAAAGTCCCACTAGATGAATCGAACCGAACCCTTTTATCTCCTCATATTTTGCCTACCATTGCGGCTTCTGGGATGCACTTCACTTTATTACCTTATCTCTTGCAAGTACTGCGCGATATAATATTCCTTAAGGAGGGCTGGCTGCCGGCCGTAACTAAGAAGCGATAAATAAAATAAAAATGTTAATTGCTCAGCACGGTGAAACGGCGTGGATTTCGTAACGCTCCCGAGGTCGGGTCGATTGAACTAGATCTCTGGAATGTGATTTGCTGAGGGGGAGATTATGGAATTGAATGAGTCATTCGATATTACATTGTCATTAGGATAATATTTATGATTTTTTTTTTGTTGAGCCTTATGACCACTGCGATCAATTAGAGGAATTTTGTGGTGTAATATTTATGATTATTAGGAAATAGTATGCTATCTGCTATGCAATTGATAGTCTGATACAGACAAATCTCGTCTCAAAAAATGCTAACTAATTTGTCATAATTTGTCGTTTACACTGACGATTGTACCAATCAACTGTCTCTCACGGTGGTCTTCTTCAATGACACCCTTTTAAATGATCATTTGTCATCCGGAACTAGTCCCCAATTTATGGAGACTTTTCTTTAGATTTTTTTCTCAAGATTGTAAAACTTCAGGGAATTGAGAAACAGACTTAAATCAGTGAACATTTTTATTTAAACCATCATTTAAGTCATCCAGTTCTGCAAACACCAAAAAAATGTTTTATTTTTTAAACTTAAATTTCTTTATTAAACTTTTTTATAATCAGCGGACAATTATTCCGAAACACCAAATTTTACAAAAATGTTAGAATACTTTGAGAACATTTTATTTTAAATTACAGAAATAACTTGTAAAATTCTTCTTAAACGCCTAATCAAAAGGCAACTTTTTACCACCAAACCAAATTTAATGCTTTTTGGATTTTTTGGATAAACCGAGTTTGATCTCTTTTTTTGTTTTTGAAATTCTTCCTCTTATATGAAATGGGAATCAAATTATTTTCACATAAATTGCTCCATATAACGATCTCTAATTTGGCAATATATGCTTCTACTTGAAAAACTTAATAAAATATATTAAAATAAACATGGAGATTAATTAATTTCAATTGGAATTATGATTGGTAGAAGAATCTTGTTCTTTGAGATCATTTAACTATTATGGTTTAAACATTTCAACAAAAAAGTGATATTAAATGCATTTTACACCTGCCTAGTTTTATTTGCTAACCCTCTACAACCTAACCCCGCCTATAGACGGGCTTCGATCTAAAAAATCGCCAAAAATCAATTTTTCCAACCGATTTTTGATCTTTAAAAAGCATTGGAAAGAAGAACTCTTAAAATTTTAGAAAATTTTAGGGTTGGAAGTTTAACTTGTTTTATGTGACTTTGCCAATGTTTTTAAAAATGTCATTTTTTTAAGGGTCAACTTTGGCTGTGTTTTTTTACTAACATTTCCTATATTTTCAGTAAAAAGAAGTATGCAGTAATTTTTGTAGTGTCCCAGACTATGCCTCTACGCACTTTTTTGCAATTTAAATGATGATGGTGCCATTCTATAGCAGAAAATGTGAAAAACATGCAAAAAATTGAAAAAGTGACTGTAAAAACGTGAAAAAATTAGATAGGCAAAAAGTAATTATATTAGGTGGTAGAATAAGCCAAATACTACCAAAAACAAACATAAACTAAACAAGATAAATGCAAATTAAAATACTAAAAATAAAACAAGAAAAACATAAAATAAGAGAAGTAAAGTTTTTCGTAGAACAAATGTTGCTCAAAATGACCTCCTGAACACGGGAAAAATGAATATTTTCGAAAAAAAATTTGGGCAGTAGAGGGTTAATAATTAATTTTCAAAATATTTAAATATTGGAGAAATTATTTGCAGTCAATGTACAGCAATTCCCAAAAAAATGATTTTAAATGCAGGAAAATGCATTTCAAATTATTAAATTATTAAAATTATGATTTTATTTTGTAATTTAAAATTTTCCGTCCCTTTTTCAACTTTTTGCATGTTTTTCACATTTTCTACTATTTAATGGTACCATTATTTGTTACCAAATTTTAAGATTTGATCAATTCTCAACGAAATCGGTCTTTTTTTTAATTTTATTTTTTGTATTTTTTAATCCGACTGAAACTTGTTTGGTGCCTTCGGCATGCCCAAAGAAGCCATTTTGCATCATTAGTTTGTCCATATAATTTTCCATACAAATTTGGCAGCTGTCCATACAAAAACGATGTATGAAAATTCAAAAATATGTATCTTTTGATAATATTTTTTGATTGATTTGTTGTCTTTGGCAATGTTGTAGGTATGGATACTAGGGTGGGTACGGATTTTGAAAAGTTCTCAGATCAAGTTCTGGTGTGGTTCCCCTTGTAGGGCATACCCAAAGGGACTCTTACACCAAATTTCAGCTCATTTGGTTGAAAACTGGCTTGTCTCAAGCGAGTTCAAGTTTACATGGGATTTACTATGGGAAATTTTGAATTTTCGTTCATTCGCTCCTACAGGCCTGGGGAAAACATGTAGAAACTTCTAGGATGGCCAGAAATGAGCGGAATCGTCTGGAGAACAACTTTCCCTAAGAAACCAGGTCGATTCGTTCAACCCCCATCGAGCTCAACGGCAATACATCCGGGGTTTTCGGAACCAACGGTTTTCCCCAGAAAAGCAACAAATTTTCCTTAGCATGCTATGAATGCTTGATGAACACCGCGACGCCACATGTCAAACAATTACCACGTGGACTAGCATCGCCTATAAAAAATTACTTTTTATTACTTTTTGAACCATAGAATTAAAATTTATGGTGATCCTGATACTATTTAACTGTATTCTAAACCTCCAACTAAGAAAAAAAATGTTATGGTGTAAATTTTACAATCACGTGGTAGCTGTTTGACATGTGGCGTCGCGGTTTTCATCAAGCATTCATAGCATGCTAAGGAAAATTTGTTGCTTTTCTGGGGAAAACCGTTGGTTCCGAAAACCCCGGATGTATTGCCGTTGAGCTCGATGGGGGTTGAACGAATCGACCTGGTTTCTTAGGGAAAGTTGTTCTCCAGACGATTCCGCTCATTTCTGGCCATCCTAGAAGTTTCTACATGTTTTCCCCAGGCCTGTAGGAGCGAATGAACGAAAATTCAAAATTTCCCATAGTAATTTCCATGTAAAATTGAACCCGCTTGAGACAAGCCAGTTTTCAACCAAATGAGCTGAAATTTGGTGTAAGAGTCCCTTTGGGTATGCCCTACAAGGGGAACCACACCAGAACTTGATCTGAGAACTTTTCAAAATCCGTACCCACCCTAATGGATACGAACTACATTGAAAAAAAATGATACACGAGCAATTCCAGCTCAAATCAGGAATTTTTCTGGTACTTTTGTACCCGACCCTCTCCGATTTCAATGAAACTTTGTAGACATGTTATCCTAGGCCTATATAAGCCATTTTTGTGTATATGGAACCAATAGTACTCGAAAATTACATTTGAGAAGGGCGTAAGGTATTTAAATATTTTTATATTTTGTAATTTAAAAATTACTGTATCTCGAAGCCGTTGCGTTGTATCAAAAAGTGGTCAAAGACAAACTTGTAGGAAATTGGACGGGCTTTCTGAAAAAAATACACTGAAACAAAAATACACGCCACTTCTATGGGATTTTTCAATTTTTAAATTTAAAAGTTAAATTTCAAGGTGATGTCACGATTTTTTTTCGTTCAAAATTTTTGAGGAAATAGCCTAAAATGTTACCAAAAGACTGACGAAAAATGCAGGATGGTATGTCTCTCCTAAAAAAATACAAAAATCATTTACTAAAACTGTTTTTTTTTTAAGTGGTCTAAACGTCAACATTTTCAAAAACCGGCAGTGGGAATCGATTTTCCAGACAATTTTACATAAAAGTCTCCGTATTGACAATTTTCCTTCCTTTTTTTTAGCTCCAATCCTTGTGAAGATACAGCGGTTTTAAAAATAAAAATGTTGAAAAAACGCGTTTTTTGGTGGTTTTTGACAATTTCTATATGACAGACTTGGTTTTTCAGTCTCGAAAATATTTTTACCGGAAAGCTCGTCCAATTTCCCATAAGATTGCCTTGGACAGCTTTTTGATTTATATCGTTTTTATATTTACGTAAGCAAATTTACTATCCTGGTTTCTACCACACTGAAAAAAATATTCTATTTTTAGTTATTAGCAATGTAATAAAACTTATATCTGTAAGCCCATACATCCAATTGAAAAGCTGTCCAAGGCAATCTTATGGGAAATTGGACGAGCTTTCCGGAAAAAATATTTTCGAGACTGAAAACCAAGTCTGTCATATAGAAATTGTCAAAAACCACCATAAAACGCGTTTTTTCAACATTTTTATTTTTAAAACCGCTGTATCTTCCCAAGGATTGGAGCTAGGAAAATGGTCAATATGGAGACTTTATGTAAAATTGTCTGGAGAATCGATTCCTACTGACGGTTTTCAAATATTTTGACGTTTAGACCACTTTTCTAAAAAACAGTTTTAGTAAATGATTTTTGCATTTTTTTAGGAGAGACATACCATCCTGCATTTTTCGTCAGTCTTTTTGTAACATTTTAGGCTATTTCCTCAAAAATTTTGAACGAAAAAAAATCGTGACATCACCTTGAAATTTAACTTTTAAACTTAAAAATTGAAAAATCTCATAGAAGTGGCGTGTATTTTTGTTTCAGTGTATTTTTTTTTCAGAAAGCCCGTCCAATTTCCTACAAGTTTGTCTTTGACCACTTTTTGATACAACGCAACGGCTTCGAGATACAGTAATTTTTAAATTACAAAATACAAAAATATTTAAATACCTTACGCCCTTCTCAAATGTAATTTTCGAGTACTATTGGTTCCATATACACAAAAATGGCTTATATAGGCCTAGGATAACATGTCTACAAAGTTTCATTGAAATCGGAGAGGGTCGGGTACAAAAGTACCAGAAAAATTCCTGATTTGAGCTGGAATTGCTCACACGGTAAAAAAATTATTGGTGATTTCTTATTAAACTTTTTGCAAAAAAACCCAATTTTTACTTTTTTAATATTTTGATATGCTTTAGGGGACATTAAATGCCAACTTTTCAGAAATTTCCAGGTTGTGCAAAAAATCTTTGACCGAGTTATGATAAACAATACTGTTTTTTTCAAAAAATTGGAATACTGGTCGTAAAAATTTTTCAACTTCATTTTTCAATGTAAAATCAAATTTGCAATCAAAAAGTATTTGGAATTGAAGTGCAATCTATTTGAAACAATTTAAAAATTGAATTTTGATTTCAAATTATTGACTTCATTAACAAAGGCTCAATTTCAATATTATTTTTCTTGTCACTTGAAGAAAAAAAGGTTTTTACTAGATCTTACACACAAATATTAATTGAAAATAAGTGTTTTGTCAGTGCTTTGTTTTCATACCCCCCAAGAAGTAACCAAATTGGACAACCCGCATCAAAATTCACTTCTGCTCCAAAGTCAATTGAATTGACCGGTAGCAAATTCAGCAGTTATAGATCAGTTCTCGGGTAAGCTTGCAATAGGTCCTAAGCGCCATTTGTTAACATAGCCGTTTTTAATCAGTTTAATACAGTTTTGCAAACTAATCTAATTTTTTTTTGGAAAAATGTCCCTGAAAGAAATCCGTCAATTTGTCAGCAGGAGACACCATTCAGCATAGCTACTAACGTCAATCAATTATTGTACCGTTTTGCCCAGATCATCGACCGGACAAAAGTGACAAATTGACGCTCCCAAAGTTCGTGCCCAGACTCATAAAGTCACCTACCAAAAATGAGCAATGTTCGACATGAGCGCAATTTATACGGTTAATAAAATTCGGCACAGACTTTTACGGCCAATTGTTGCAAATTATGACAGCTGAGGGACGATCACTTCTGGGAATGGAACGGAATTTGCATTTCAAGCCGCCAAATTGATTGATCACCATGATGCAATGCGCGTGGCGTCCAGTTGGAATGATTCAGACTCTGGTTCTTCCTGAAGTCAATTGCATCACACCGGGCGTTGTTTTCAAGTTCACTTTCCGCGAACGTCATTGTTGGCCGAATTTCCCTGGCCGCAGGAGGATGCGCTGGCACATTTTCGTACTTACGGTAAATAAAACTTGGCGGGATATTTATTTTGCGTCAGAGTTTACAGGGAACTGGCTCTGTGGGAGTGAGCAAGGGGGTGAACAGTAGCTGTCTATTGAAAAATATCTATTTTGATCTAGTCGTGGTTTTTAAATTTCTTAATTTTTCAAATTCTTTTTGATTTTTTAGGTTCTTCAAGATTGTTTGAGAATCTTCTAGATTCCTTTTTATTTATTTATTTATTTTTTTTTGTGTGGCCTACCACAATTCCCCACACCATAAAGCTCATTATTCCGGAGCCCCCTGGTTATGGGCGCAAACTAATTTCAGCTCGAATTCAAAATGATAATAAAGCAATGTAATGAAAAAATGAGCTGACTTTACTAGGATGTGCGGTTTAATCCCAGAGGAAGCTACTTCCTTTTAAGGGAACCACAACAATGTAATGATTTGTTAACGCTATTGACGGGTTCAGATTGTTTTTAGATTATTTTATATTTTTTAGATTATTTTAGATTTCTTTAGAATATTTTAGATTATTTTAGATTATTTTAGATTATTTTAGATTATTTTAGATTATTTTAGATTATTTTAGATTATTTTAGATTATTTTAGATTATTTTAAGATTATTTTAGATTATTTTAGATTATTTTAGATTATTTCAGATTATTTCAGATTCTCTCATTTTTTTAAAGATTCATTCAGATTCTTGTATATTCATTCAGATCCTGTTAGATTCTTTTAAATAGATTGTTTTATTTATTTCATTATTTTAGATTCTTTCAAATCTTTTTCAGATTCTTTCGCATTCTTTTAAATTCTTTCAGATTCTTTTAGAGTATTTTAGATTATTTAGATTCTTGTAGATGAGCAATTCTCGCTGAAACCGTCCCACTAGATGCACATGTTCTCAAATCGTTACGACAATGTTCTCATTCGATTTAGCGCACCAAAAAACCATTAAAACAACCTTCGAACCAATGAAAATGTCAGCCGTTAGCCACCTGTAAATAAAACCTTGCATTGAACTATGGATTTTTTCGAAAAAATGCCCTAATTTGGAGAAATGATATCTCCCAAAATACATTACTAAACATCAAAAAGTTATATATCGTTGGAAAGGTAATCGCGAGGGCTTTCTATCGCACTTTGAAAAACATTTCAAAAATTATTTTTTCAAGGGTAATTTTAAGGGTTTTTGAGAAACTTACTTTTAATTTTGAATTTTGACCGTGTTCGCAACCACTTATCATTACGCAACCATTTTCATTCGAAAGATTGGAAGATTTTGCATAAAATCAACTTGAGAAAAGTAGTGTAATGAAATAGTTTTCGTATAGTTATTAACGGATGAAGGAAATTGGTAAAATTTCAGTTAAAAATAATCAATGCTCAGACTTCAAAAATGAGCCTAATTTACATTCAAAACAAAGCAGGATTGTATTTGAGCCGAATGTACAGTCATCTGAGGCAAATCTAGACATATAGGATAAATAGGGACAGCTATTTCAACTATGCTTTCACTCATCAGATCATATTTTTAAACAAACAAGATTCTAAATTTTATGCTTTTAAGTACCGTAAACCGGGGTGACTTTGATAGGATTTCAATTTGATTTTGGGATATTTTCCAACAGGTAAGGTTTTTCTCAAGATTATTATTTTTAAAACATGTACTGGGGTAGGCCACACAAAGTCCATGCACTATTTTGGAAAAAAAGTTTTTTTCAATAGTGTTTAGAAAAAAAGTAACGTTAAAAATTCTTAGTATAAATTCCGGGGTGACTTTGATAGTCATTGTTTTTCTTGTTAACATCATATTTAAGATGTTCAAATTTTATTTGTACGTTAAATATATCATCACTAAAGTCGTTGATAAAGTTTTTAGGAAAAAAAAATCAATATTTATACTCAGTTAACTAAGTTTATAAGCTTTTTAGCAAAATACACATAAATTTTGGGTAAAATGGTTAAAAAGTTGGAATTTTGCCTGCAATTTGTTAAAACTAGTTTTGTTTATAAAATTATCGATTTATATTGCATTTTATACTGAATTCAAAGCACGAATCACAAGTTTTCACATTTTACATGAAATTTGTTCAACTGAAATTGCCTATAAATTTGGAATTTTTTTTTAATTGTGTTTCAAAAACACATATTATTTATCATTTACAAACTTATTTAACCTTCTCCTAGTGGAAAATTGTCCAAAGAATCCGAAAATGCATTCCGTTTTCCGATTCGAAATCATGTTCATTGAGAAAATCAAGACACTTTGAGAAGTTTAAAATAATGACTTTCATCAACATTTTTAAATTATAATTAACTAACAATTTAAACTTCTCAAAATTTTATGAAAACTTCTTCTTGAGGTACTTAGAACACTTCTCTACCACGGTCAGTTAAATTCTAAACAATTCCGTACGTATTTTAATTGTACTCTTGATTTTGCGGAAAAATCTCAAGCCTATCAAAGTCACCCCGGCTATCAAAGTCACCCCGTTTTACGGTACTCTGAAAACTAATGTCCTTACTTAGACTGTAGTCTCGATTCGCCACATTTCACTGAAGTAATATTTTATGTACAGAATTTGTTATGGGAAGGTCTGCTTTATTTGTATAACCTCAATCGTGCACAAAATAGTGCAAAGTTGAAAGCAATATTTTTTGATCAAGTTTAAATTTGGTGAGGCTGATGATACCATAAAAACAAGCAAAAAACTCGATTTTCGTCCAAATCGGACTACGCCCTTTCATTAGGCACAAGTCAATTTACGATAAATTTATCTTAATTTGAGATTAAAAACTGCCCCCAATTGAAAACTGAATGAAAAATTAACTAAAATTAAAACAAAAAAAAGTGAAAAATCCCTTTACCCCACACACGGGGCAAAGCTACGCACTTAATTTTTTAGGGTAATTGCCTGGTTCTCAACATAAAAGCGATTTTCGTAAATCCTAGTACTACGCTTTGAAGGCAAGTGATAAGGATACCATTTGGTATATACAACGAATCAAAAATATTTTATGGTCATCGGTGACAGAATGATTGTCACTAGGTGCGTACCTTTGCCCCGCTCTTTTTTATTCTATGTAAAAAAATGGGATTCATTTAACATTAATTTTAATTACTCTCAATATGAAACCAAGTATAAAATTTTTATTTGCGCAACATAAATACATTGAAAATACATAAATACAACTGAAAAACAGACTACACCTATTAATTCTATGTCTAATTATCTTTCTAGTGAGTTCTGACTCGACATTGTACGGCTTGCGGTTTTAGGGATATCGCAGTTTGTCAATGAAAGTTTTTAACATTGTTTGCAAAAAAGCGAAACTTTGGGGTGGTGTCAAATAAAAGGGCGTAGTCCGATTTGGACGAAAATCGAGTTTTTTGCTTGTTTTTATGGTATCAACAGCCCCACAAAATTTTAACTTGATCAAAAAATATTGATTTCAACTTTGCACTATTTTGTGCACGACATAAAATATTACTTCAGTGAAATGTGGCGAATCGAGACTACAGTCTAAGTAAGGACATTAGTTTTCAGAGTACTTAAAAGCATAAAATTTAGAATCTTGTTTGTTTATGTATGTTTTTACATAAACACTTTAAAAATATGATCTGATGAGTGAAAGCATAGTTGAAATAGCTGTCCCTATTCATCCTATATGTCCAGATTTGCCTCAGATGACTGTACATTCGGCTCAAATACAATCCTGCTTTGTTTTGACTGTAAATTAGGCTCATTTTTGAAGTCTGAGCATTGATTATTTTTAACTGAAATTTTACCAATTTCCTTCATCCGTTAATAACTATACGAAAACTATTTCATTACACTACTTTTCTCAAGTTGATTTTATGCAAAATCTTCCAATCTTTCGAATGAAAATGGTTGCGTAATGATAAGTGGTTGCGAACACGGTCAAAATTCAAAATTAAAAGTAAGTTTCTCAAAAACCCTTAAAATTACCCTTGAAAAAATAATTTTTGAAATGTTTTTCAAAGTGCGATAGAAAGCCCTCGCGATTACCTTTCCAACGATATATAACTTTTTGATGTTTGGTAATGTATTTTGGGAGATATCATTTCTCCAAATTAGGGCATTTTTTCGAAAAAATCCATAGTTCAATGCAAGGTTTTGTTGAACTTAGACGAACCATTCAAGGTGATTGAAACAAATCGCAATGAGTGGGAGTCAGGAGGGCCTCGCGTTTCACCAGGATCTATAATATTTTACACAGATGGTTCAAAAATGGGAAATAAGACAGGTGCAGGGATTACGGGTCCAGGAGTTAGTGAATCGATTCCAATGGGTCAGTGGACAACAGTATTTTTGGCAGAAATTTATGCTATCTTAGAATGTGCATCCATTTGTCTTAGAAGGAATTACAGACTTGCAAAAATTTGTATTTTCTCAGACAGTCAAGCTGCGTTAAATGCTCTAAAATCACCAACATGCCAGTCTAAGCTAGTATGGGAATGCAGGAAACTTTTAAAACAATTAGCATCTAAAAATCAAGTACATCTGTACTGGGTTCCGGGCCACCGGGGTATAGATGGAAACGAAAAAGCCGACCTTCTTGCTAGAAATGGGTCAGAAGGGCACTTCATTGGCCCAGAACCCTTCTGCGGGGTCTCAAAAAGCGTATTAAAAATGGAGTTTGTAAAACATGAGGAAAAGACGATTCAGTTAAACTGGACGAAAACACAATTACTGAGACAATCTAGGGAGTTCATCACTCCCTCTACTCAAAAATCAAAAAAAATACTCAATCTGAACAAGAAATATCTAAATATCTATATCGGGCTTATAACAGGACACTGTCCGTCTAGATATCATTTGAAAAAGCTAGGTCTTTGTCAAATAGATATCTGTCGGTTCTGTGACTGTGAAACCGAAACATCAAAACATCTAATATGCGACTGCAGCGCACTATCTGCAAGGCGAAGGCAGATTCTTAACAGGCCTATTTTAAGCCCTAAAGAGATCTGGCAAGAAAACCCCAGTAAGGTAGTTGATTTCATTTTAGAAATTATACCTGAATGGGGCATACCGCAACGTCAGCCAATGACAGTCACCCTAAATGGTAACGTGTCATCCTGAAGACTGCGATAATAAAATGGGTATACCGCAATAGATCAAAGTCATGGTCGCAGTGGTCTCAACCCAACAAAAAAAAAAAAAAAAAGGTTTTATTTACAGGTGGCTAACGGCTGACATTTTCATTGGTTCGAAGCAGGGCTGTGGAGTCGGAGCCGGAGTCGGAGCCGGAGTCGGTGGAGTCGGGTCTTTTTGGGGACCTGGAGTCGGAGTCGGAGTCGGAGTCGTCAAAACTCGAACAGCTGGAGTCGGAGTCGGAGCCGGAGTCGGCTAAATTTTATGAGCTGGAGTCGGAGTCGGAGCCGAAGATTTCTGATATTTCGGAGTCGGAGTCGGAGCTGCACTGCCCATGTTCGCATGAATGTCCCATATGCAAAAACAGCAAGCTGAGTAAAATGCATTTGAAGTTTGTCCCACACATAAGGCTACGTGTTAAGTTTTCGCGAAAAAACTGGATTTCCTCCACATTTCTAGAATAAAGTACTGGATGTTATAGGCTTTTCTGAAAGAGCACACGATTTTGAACCAAACTGCATCAATAACTCAAAAGCGATGAAAATGCATATGGGACATTTATGCGATCAGGGGCAGTGCAGTTATCTTAAATTCAACAAAAAATATGTTTTTTTTATTGTTCAGTATTTTCTATAGCTTAATTTACAAAACAACTTATATTTTTAATTGATTTATCAGATGCCATTATGTATTTGAAGCTTTTTATTGTGATTGAAAAGCTCTAATTGTGTTATTACACTATAATCACTAAATGATAACGTCTTACCCAAGTATGTAGTATCATAATTCAAAAAATAAAAAAAAATATTGGTTATGTAGTCAGACTATATTTATGTTCCCTTTCAATTCAAATTTGACCAAATTTCATCCAGTCATTTCTGAAAAAAGTACACACAAAGTCATCTTCTACCCCGATAGCGAATGTCTTAGAGGTTTTAAGTTAAATCATTTTTTAGGAAAAAAATACGAGGTACATGAAAAGATTATAAATAGTAATCACTGTTTTTGCAGATCGAAAAAGAGTCACTGACAGTTTAACTTTTGTAACAAATAATCAACGATAATAACAATCTCTTACTTGGAACTCAACATGCGCATTTTGTTTATAACTGAGTACAAGAAAATCAAAGTGTTGCATTTAAAATAATTTAAACTAATAAAAAATGTCAAAAGAAGTTGCAACAAATTTAAAATAATCATTGACTGTTGATGTTGATGTTGATTTTAGGTAAACTATTTTGATATCGTTGCAAAATAACGTTGAACAAATCTCAAGAATTCAGTACAAAAATGAACCAATAAAAATATAGGACAAAATATAGGATTTTAATTTATTTTTCAAATATTATTAAAAAAAACACAGAATCAAAATATTACCAGATTTCTTTTAGTTACTCATTCAAAAATAACATTTTAATATTTAAATTTATTAGCTTTGAAAAAAATATTTTCAAATTTGAGGTTAAGCAAGTAAATCCAAATTTACTTATAAAACTGTTCTTCTCAAAATGCCTCTAAAACTGAAGATAATGTTTAATTTCTGTTTCCATAACGTATAAAACTTGTAACCTAGAAACTTTTTTCCGTTTATTTACTTTACTTTACTTTTACTTAACTTATTTTTCTTGAGAAAAACGTGACGCTTAGAGAGTATTTAAAAAATCCTATTTATCAATGTTTAAAAAATAATTAACTAATAATAGTTAACTAACTTTTGAAACATTTAAAAACATGTGAAGTCGGAGTCGGAGTCGGAGCCAATCATTTGTTGAAAGCTGGAGTCGGAGTCGGATAGAGTTAACTTTTAGGATGGTATCCCAGTGGAAGCTACTTCCTTTTAAGGGAACCACAACAATGTAATGATTTGTTAACGCTATTGACGGGTTAATAAAATTAAATGACGATTAGTTGAAAGTTTCGTTTAATTTTTGTTTATACCGTCAGTGGGGGTGACATTGGGTCTGGGGGGTGAGATTGGGTCAAAGTGATTTTTTACGGATTTTACTATTTCTCAGGTTCTTCTCATTGAAACTGAATTCTGTTAAAAGGGTTGTGTAGGGGACATCTTAAGATGACTTCGCTGAAAAAATCTCGTTCCTAGAACAAATCCTGTTATTTTGGCAGCTGTCTAAAGTTGAGGTACGTTTTTGGCCAAAAATGACCTCTCGAAAAATCATTTTTCTAATACATTTGTTAGAATTGCTCGAAAACTACCCAAATGTTTGAAAATCTCCACTTCAAACATTGTAGCATGTCAATACGATTCCCTCGAACAAGAAACACCGTTGGATGACTTGTTTTTACCATATCGTTGTATTTGAGCATCATTTTAGTTTCATTTGACCTAATGTCACCCCCTCTAAGGGGTGAGATTGGGTCAATTTTCAAACTATTGGCATTCAAGGTAGTGTTCATCAAAATCCACCATATTTTGGGAAAATGTCAGTAAACTATCTAAGAACAAATCTACGTTGAAAGATTTTCAATGTTGTTTAAATTGTTTTTGTTATTAAGAAATTACAAGAGTTGTATCGTTTTTTGACCCATAGTCACCCCCACTGACGGTAATGTTGTTTGATTCTAGCATTAAAGATGGAGCGGTTTTCTAATAACTTTAGATTATCTGGCAGCAGATTATAAAGTGTAGGTCCTATGAAACTTAATCTATTTTGACCTCGTGTTGTATGTGCTCTAATGCGTTGAAGGTTGTTCCTCTGACGAGTGCTGCGGGAGCTGTTTGTAGTTATTAACTGAATTGTATGATGGAATTTTGGGTTATTAATAACATCATGAACAAACAGCGTAGTTTGGATGTCACAGAGATTGGTTAATGGTAAAACTGAGTGACATGCATCCGAATACAAAGTTAAAGTTGAATATAACAAAGGTTTGTTGAAAATTATTTTTAAACAACGGTTTTGCAGTGTTTGTAATTTTACTAGGTGAGAGCTTGCAGTACGTCCCCACACCGAAATTAGATAATTTAATTGTGAATGGATATAGGCGAAATAATATTTTAAGAGAATTTTCCTCGGCACGAACAATCTTACCCTCCACAGAATGCCTAAGTAGGACGAAACACGTTTTTCTACCACTTTAATGTGATTGATCCAGGACAAAATGGGATCCAATTGTATGCCCAGATACTTAAAACAATTTACTTTTTCTATAACAGTGGGTCCAAGTCTAGGATCATCATGCTCTGGCTCAAGTCTCCTGATGGACCTGAAAATCATATATTTAGTTTTCGAGGGATTTAAGGACAACAAATTTGCATTAAAATATTGATTTAAAGTTTGTAAATCTTTCTCCATTAAAGTGATAATACTGTGAATGTCTTTGTTGGGGTAGAAAAGAGCAGTATCGTCTGCGAAAAGTCTAGCTTTACCATTCAAGTTGAGTCTGGGTAAATCATTGATGAATAAGAGAAATAGCAAAGGTCCAATATTACTGCCTTGTGGGACACCAACATTGATGGGAGCTAGACTACTACGCTTATCTTCAATTTGGACAAATTGTTTTCTGTTGGTTAAATAACTTTTAATTACTGTATTTGCAACACCTCTTATTCCATAACATTCAAGTTTCCTCAACAAAATTTCATGATTTAAAGTATCGAATGCTTTTTTCAAATCTAAAAAAAGGCCACCCATAAATTTCCCTGAGTCAATTGCATCGATAACGTCATCAACTAATTCAATAATTGCCGTTTGCGTGCTGGAACCCTGTCGGAACCCGTACTGAAATTTATATAAGACTTCGTGAATATTTAAAAAAATTGTTAATCTAGTTACTAACATTTTCTCCAAAATTTTATTAAAAACTGACAGGGTAGAGATCGGTCTGTAATTGTTACAATCCCAAGACTCTCCTGCTTTAAAAATCGGCACAACTTTAGCAATTTTGAGACAGTCCGGATAATCTCCCGTTTGCAAGATTAAATTAAAAATTTGAGACAAAATTTTTGCAAATTCTAAAACATTATTTTTCAGTAGTGACGCTGGTATGTTGTCCGGGCCGTTACTTTTTTTAGTATTTAAATTGTTAATCAACAGAATAACTTCATTTTCTGAGGAGGGTCGGAGGAACACTGACTCTCGAATCCATCGTAAATTTCTTTCCGTGTTTGTTACTGATGTAGGAATATTGTTCGCCAAATTTTGCCCAATGTTAGAAAAAAAGTCATTGAATATTTCGCTGACCTCTAACTTGTCGCTTGTTTCAATTCCATTATTAATTAAAGTTATAGTTTCACGATTTTTCTTAAGGCCAAATATCAAATTAATATTGTTCCAAAGTTTTGAATGGGGTGTATTAGTAAGCAAATTTTCATAATAAAGTTTCTTGGTTTTGTGTTTAGTGGTTTCTACCTTTTTAGAGATATATGATAGCATTTCTCGAAGATGTTGGTTTGTGGGAAATCTTTTAACTCGAACCAAATAATTTTCTTTTATTTTCATAAGTGTCCAGAGATCGAAAGTCATCCATGGACAGGAATTTCCTTTTATGTTTACATTCTTGGTAACTATTTTTGAATAACGATTAAGTAAAGTGTTATAAGTTGAAATTATAGCTTGTAAAGTTGTTTCTACATCGTTGACTTCACCAATGCTTCGTACAAATGAACTAAATTCCTGATTAAGTTGACAATATTTCACAATTTTTTTTGTTAGTACCATGGACTCTTTTTTAATCTTAGTTCTGAAGGATGTGATAACCGGTATATGGTCACTCAAGTTAGTTAGGTCAATGGTATCATTCCGGACGTGATTGGCGTCATTTAATTTACAGATTACATGATCAAGAATATTTGCACTAATTGGTCTAGTTGCATAGGTGTTTGTAGTTATAAAACCGTATGACTCAAGTAACATTTTATATTTTGTAACTGTATTCAAATTGACGTGATTTATTGGTACATTGATATCACCAACGATCAAACAAGAATTTCCAGGCTTAGACGAGCTCAAAACATGCTCCAAATAGTTACTAAAAGTATTAAAATCGTAATTTGGGGGGCGATATAGTCCATGAACATCATAAAAATGTCCTTTCAAATCAATTTCAACGTGTACGTGGTGAAAACCATTCTCGTGGAAGTTCTTTTTAATTTTGCTTTTTAAATTTTTGTTTACATATAATGCAAGTCCACCGCTGGACTCCTCTCTGCAGGAAAATTCTGATTTATAGTTAGGTATTTCATAAAGTTTACAATTTTCTCGTTTCAACAATGTTTCGCCGATTACAATAACATCTATTTCAGTTTCAATCATATCAACAGTTTGAATAATTTCATCAAATTTAAAGAGGTTATTGATTCCTCTAACATTCCATTGTAAAATTTTTAATGATTTTTTATTTTTAACGTAACAATTATTAAATGCACTTATGTTATCATGAAATAAATTTTCTAAATTCTCAGCCATCGCAACATAATATTATTGTCCTGAGATAGAAACAACATAATTGAAATCATGTCTTTTTTGTCTTTTTCTTTCGTCTAGGAGATTCAGGTGAAGGAGAAATTGAATTTTGATCAGCGTCGGCTGTTTTGTACAAATTAATGATCTTATTAAGGTCATCTCGATTTGAAATTTTGTCTACATTTGAATTGTCATCTTTTTTAACTAAAATTGTTCCATTGCGGCCCGGCCAGACATATTTTATCTTGAGTGTGGTTTGAGATTGACGCATTTCATTTAATAAATTTTGAGAAAAAGCTGTAAGTTCTTCGCGAATTGCAATTCTTGAACCATTTCCATTTACCAGTAAAGATTTATCAATTGATGTTGAAAGCAATTGCCCAAATTCCATTTTTTTGTCCAACACAAACTCTCTCATGGCTGTATCTTTGAAAATAATTCTAATTGGAATTGGAGGGTTATTGCTTTTATTACCTTTATTATTTCGTGTGAAAAAACGACAAACAGAAACTATTGAATCAGAAGGAATATTAGCGCCAATTAGCTTGAAAGTTTTTAAAGTAAGATCAAAGACATTTTCGTTGGGTAACGAAGGCATCCCAAGAATAACGACATTGTTCGAGACCGATTGTCTGTTGACTTTGTCAAAATTCATTTCAAGTTTACTAACAACTGCAGAAAGCGAATTCTGGGTGTGTTTGACATCATTAAGTTCATGTTTAAGTTTATCGTTATCAATTTTCAGATCAGAAAAATCCGATGTGATTTTATCAAATTTTTCTGACAGAAAATTTTGGGAAGCCTCCACAGCACTTGTAATTGATTTAACTTCACTTTTAACTTCACGCATTTGATCATTTACAACACTTGAAACGGCTGCATTGAGTTGTTTACTGATTGACGAGAAAAACGTTTTTTCATTGTGCTGCATATCAATGATTCGTTTGTAAATTTCAGAACATTTGGTTGAGCAGAAGTAAGGGTTTTTTCTAACACGGCTGGCTGCCACACCTCTAATACCTTTGCATTCGAGGTGAGTAGCAGCAAAACAGTACAAACAAATGAGTAATTTATTTTGATCGGGCTCAATGCTGTTACATAGCCCACAAGCCATGCTTTCATCATCGTCACAATCCATCCTGAATGCTATTTGCAGATTATCAAAAGACGAGTAAAAAAATCAAACGATATCAAAAAGTAACTACAGCAAAAAAAAAATATATAATTAACCGCACACCCCCTTGGAAAAACCCCAAAGTGGGGAAAAAACCATCAATTGAAAATTTCAAACAGTCGATCAAATAGTTGATTTATACTAGAAAGCTAGTCCCTGTCAGGTCCAAAATTGCGGGTCGAGAAATTGAAGCACGAACACATACCTTTAAATACCATTGGTTATCATCATGTAGCGTGTGAGTGCCGCACGAGCAAACTGCATGTGCAACTGAGTGGTTACACAGACGAATCGGTTGGGAGATCTTTTGCCACGGTACTCAGAGATCTTTCACACACTCCACTTAATCTGCCTCTGGATACAACCACAGTCACTCCGAAGATGCGCGACGAGTTCTTCCTGTACTGAGTACAACGAGTGCCGTTATTGAACAGAAACCGCAACTGTGACACAGCTTTAAAAAAAACCACAACAACTCTAGAGCCACCGCGAGACTCACGCACCCAGAGTGTGCACGAGTGTCGTTATTTAGAGCCGAGAACACAGGATAAGCGGGTAGAGAATATTCTAGATCACTTGCACGAAGCTTGATTCTCACTAAAACAACCACAGTCTGCACTTCCACCAGTTGTATTGGTGCAGAAAGTCGATAACCACCACAGATAGAGTTGGTAGGCCGGAGTCGGAGTCGGAGTCGGAGCCAACCATTTGTTCAAAGCCGGAGCCGGAGTCGGAGTCGGAGTCAGCTAATCTGAGAAAGCCGGAGTCGGAGTCGGAGTCGGAGTCGTTTTAAATATTACCCGACTCCGCAGCCCTGGTTCGAAGGTTATTTTAATGTTTTTTTGGTGCGCTAAATCGAATGAGAACATTGCCGTAACGATTTGAGAACATGTGCATCTAGTGGGACGGTTTCAGCGAGAATTGCTCAGATTCTTTTAGATTATTTAATTTTTTTAGATTATTTTAGATTCTTTTAGATTATTAAAAAAATTTAGATTATTTTTGATTCTTTTAGATATTTTTAGATTCTCTTGGATTTTTTTAGATTCTTTCAGATTCTTTTAGATTCTTCAAAATCCTTTTCTATTCTTTTCGAATCTTTTCGATTCTTTTAGACAGGGCTGTGGAGTCGGAGTCGGAGCCGGAGTCGGTGGAGTCGGGTCTTTTTGGGGACCTGGAGTCGGAGTCGGAGTCGGAGTCGGAGTCGTCAAAACTCGAACAGCTGGAGTCGGAGTCGGAGCCGGAGTCGGCTAAATTTTAAGAGCTGGAGTCGGAGTCGGAGTCGGAGCCGAAGATTTCTGATAACCTGGAGTCGGAGTCGGAGCCGGAGTTATCTTAAATTCAACAATAAATTGTATTTTTTTATTGTTCAGTATTTCCTATAGAACAGCTTAATTTAAAAAAATATCTCTTATTTTTAATTGATTTATCAGATGCCATTCTGTTATTGAAGCTTTTCATTGTGATTGAAAAGCTCTAATTGTGTTATTACACTATGAGTACAAGAAAATCAAAGTGTTGCATTTAAAATAATTGAAACTATCAAAAAATATCAAAAGAAGTTGCAACAAATTTTGAAATAATCATTGATTGTTGATGTTGATTTTAGGTAAACTATTTTGATATCGTTGCAAATTATCGTTGAACAAATCTCAAGAATTCAGTACAAAAATAAACTAATAAAAAAATGTATAGAACAAAATATAGGATTTTGATTTATTTTTCAAATATTATAAATAAAAAACACAGAATCAAAATATTTTCAACTGGTACGAATTTTTTCATACTGTATGTCCCACGCCATTATGACGGAAAGTGATAATCATTGCAAATCAATGTACCTTAACAAAATAAAATATTTGTTTTTTATTATATTTTAAGTTTTTTTCATATATTTTGATGGAGGCGCAAGATCATTCATAAAGCTTCGTTTTAGGTTTCACGAAGTATCGTGAACCTCCTTTTTAAATCATAGAAAATTTTAAAATTAAAATAAATTAAAAATGTCTAGGGTAAAATATTTTCCATGTCACAGATGTTTGAAAAGGACATCTTAAGCGTCCTTTTCACGAAGAAATTGTTTAAATACATTGATTTGCAATAATATTCTCCTTCAGCCATGGCGTGATGTCCATGTACGTCTTAAAAAAAACAAAAAAAAAAATGTTTCGTTTAAAATTGTCATTTAAAAAACAAGGTGCCTGTCACTGTGCTTCTTACAAATGTCAGCCTGAAAGTGAGCAAATTGAATTTTATTGTTCAATAGATCATTAAGGCCAGGTTTCTTTCAGTTATTCATTCAAAAATAACAATTTAATATTTAAAATTATTAGCTTTGAAAAAAATATTTTCAAATTTGAAGTTAAGCAATAATTCCAAATTTACTTACAAAACTGTTCTTCTCAAAATGCCTCTTAAACTGAAGATATTTTTCGATTTCTGTTTCCATAACGTATAAAATGTGTAACCTAGAAACTTTTTTTCCGTTTGTATACTTCACTTCACTTTTACTTAACTTATTTTTCTTGAAAAAAACATGACGCTTAGAGAGTATTTAAATAATCCTATTTATCAATGTTTTTAAAATAATTAACTGATAATAGTTAACTAACTTTTGAAACATTTAAAAATATGTGGAATTGGAGTCTGAGTCGGAGCCAACCATTTGTTGAAAGCCGGAGCCGGAGTCGGAGTCGGAGTCGGCTAATCTGAGAAAGCCGGAGTCGGAGTCGAAGTCGGAGTCGTTTGAAATATGACCCGACTCCGCAGCCCTGCTTTTAGATTCTTTTAGATTCTTTTAGATTCTTTTAGATTCTTTTAGATTCTTTTAGATTCTTTTAGATTCTTTTAGATTCTTTTAGATTCTTTTAGATTCTTTTAGATTCTTTTAGATTCTTTTAGATTCTTTTAGATTCTTTTAGATTCTTTTAGATTCTTTTAGATTCTTTTAGATTCTTTTAGATTCTTTTAGATTCTTTTAGATTTTTTTAGATTCTTTAAGATCCTTTTCGATTCTTTTCGATTCTTTTCGATTCTTTTCGATTCTTTTCGATTCTTTTCGATTCTTTTCGATTCTTTTCGATTCTTTTCGATTCTTTTAGATTCTTTTAGATTCTTTCAGCTACTTTTAGATTCTTTTAGATTCTTTCTGCTTCTTTTAGAGTATTTTAGATTCTTTTAAATTCTTCTTCGTTAAAGTGGATTGCATTGCTTTTGCAATTTTTAAAATTCTTTTAAATTCTTTCAGATTCTTTCAGATTTTTTTGGGTCTTTCAGAGTCGTTTCGAGGTTTTTTTTTAATTTTTATTTTTTTGATAAAATTTGACAACTTGTGTCAGTGTATCTGTCTCCAGCATTTAAGGGTCATATTTTCAAAATAACCTAGTCTGAATGAACCTAGTACTGGTCATGCTGAACCAGCGTTGCGTTGCGTGTGGAAGCTGTGAACGGAAAAGGCAAACAAATAACATTCAATTACATCAGGCCGGCCACAACTAGAACTACCCTGACTTGGTAGTACGGAAAACTCCGCCACCGCGGGACAGTCACCGCCTCGCTAGACGGGGGCGAGCTTTGTGGACTTTTCAATCGCAAAAGATAAACAATCGATTTATTAATAGTGATCTGGGGGAGAAACGAGGTCTGTTTGGCGAAATCGGACGTCATGGCTGGGTGGAACCACGTGGAGTCGGTTGGAACGCCGCGCGACGGACGGATGATGGACGGTTGAATGAGTTCGCGCTCCGGATCACGGTGGGGTGGGATTGTCGGGTTGTAAACTAGAAAATAATTGCTTTTAACACATTGCAAGGTTCTGCCCGCGGACGGATATGGCACGTTGTTGTAGAACTGTGCAAAAGTTGCGGGAATTATTTTATTTCCTTTATTTTATTGGCCGCCGTTACGCTGCAAATATAAACGATTGAAGTTGGTGTTGGACCTTGTAACAGGATGTTGTGACTTGAGAACATTATATTTAAAATCATATTATTGAATATAAATGCCTTATAACTGCAGGAATTTAATACTAACAGTGTTGTGCTTGAATTTGTGTTTAAAAAGAAAGATTTAGGTCAAGTGGATATTCATCCACTCATATTCTAGCATTTTTTTAGTAGATTTTTTTGTTGGTCAGATGATATCATTTCAACTCAAGATAGATCCAAACATAACTCATCTTCACTTCAAAGTACCACTAAACTATCAATTTCCAAAAAAAATCCCCCACCAACTTTTCGATTTGCAATTCGACCAAAGCATTTGTCAAAATTTGTTTACTTATTTGTCCTACACTGTCATGCCATGTCTGAACCCGCTGACTAGATCAAACCACAATTTCATTTGGATAGCTCTAATGTTTACTCTTACCCGGGCCAGAAGCACCGCCACCACCGTATCAGCCGCGACTTTATTTGTTTAGATTTGGCGCGACATCTCGCCACGGGAACAATCTAAAAGAGGGCCATAAAAGCTCCCCCCCGTGGATGCCGGACGCCACCACACGAGGACTCAACTTTGGGCTAGGAGATTTGGCGACAGTGTTGAGGCGCTTCAAAGTCGTGATCTCATTTTGAAGAGTCTTCCTTTTTTACTGGGTCGAGGCGAACCTCTCGAAATGGGAGTCATTTTTCCACATGTCGTGTCATTTTGGGGTTGGAGTTGGGAGTGATGGCTAATATCAAAAAGTTAGACGATTGATGTCTGGTTGGGATCTGGAATGGAGGTTATGACAAAGTTGACGTTGTGATGTTTGCCGAGCTGAGAGCAACTTGGCGAAAATTGGATTGGTTCGACAATCAAAGGCATTCTTTGAGATTTGTGGCTGAGATGTTCTGGGTCAACTAGCAAATGAGTCACTGGAATCTGGATTTGTAATTTGGAACGAATACCACACAAATTACATGGCGTTTGTCTTTTGTGATTAATCATGATCAATATCTTCAATCAGATGAGCAAGGATTTGATCATTTTGTCAAAAAAAATTACTAGAAGATGTTTTCATTTTATTCAATGCAAATTTGAAGATTTTTATACTTAGTATATATAATTTCCATTAAACTTTCTGTCCCTTAGCTCTGATAAAGGTCGACAAAAATGACAAATTTCAATTAAAAAAAACTATCACGAAATGCTAAACATCTTATTTATGAAATCAAAAATTTATTATAAAATTGTTTTCTTAAAGTATAAAAAATCAATCTGTGGTCTCAAAAAAGAAATGCTACATTTTTTTTCCTATTGAAATTCTAATTTCAAGCATCAGTTATTTCTTGACACCTGATTTTTAGAGAGATTTTGAAGGGCAGTAGGGATACAAAAACTTAAAATAAAATTTGTAATGGCTTTACTTATCATATTTAAGTAATTTAAGCACTGAAATTTTCCTAGTATTTATATGCGAAAAAATAACAAGTTTCACAAAGATTCCAATTAAAACATTAAAAAAATGCCAATAATTGCCAAGAATTGTCAGTTGAATAATACAAAAAAAAACAAATCATTTTCTCAAATTCAATTTAATTCAATGCTCTACATCTGCAAATGGGTATTTTCTGCTTTTTCATGTCCAAAATAAAAAAAGTACTCAAATTTTAATCAGTTTGATTTAATTTTCTCAAGAGAATTACTGTAATTGAATTCACCAAAATATACGATTAATACCAGAAAATTAACCTTAAATGGCTAAAACCAGAATACGATGTATTTATTCGATTGCAAATTAATTTATTTTAACTTTTTACCATGTTTTTTTTTTAAATGGAGCTCATGTTCAATGTTGAAGTTAAAACCCGATTTAATATTACCAGAGGTTAAATAGAGCCTTTCATACATAATGATGAAACTCCGAAAAATATATTGATGCAATTGATTTTTCAAAAACATAATGATGACATAATGCAGTCATTTATGCTTCGACTTGACGACTTATCGATCTTTCGGTCAAGAATGGGCTGGGACTTTGAATTTGATGTTCAGTATATGATTCTGTATAAAACCAAAAATTTGATTTTCGAATGGCTTTTTGTTTGAAACTGAATTCTTTTAATTTGATAGTGTTGTCTGTAAAATAGTCCAAAAAATACCTCTAAAAATGGCTTTGACCATATTTACTGGTCGAAAATTGAGAATCGAAAAATAAAATGTTCGTCTCCGACCCCAGGGCTACAAATCTGAATTATAAAAATTGTGGGTTTTACGAGCGGTTTTCCAATGATGGAAGACACAAATTTTTAAGAGCGGATGCAGACATCGCACAAGTATTTCAGAAAAAGAGCTCTCAAAAATCAGGCTTTGAGTTGCGGGTTTCGGGTCAGAATTCAATCGAAAGAGAGCATCAAAACCTTCAAATTAGTAATAGGATTCTTTTTCTGGGACGACTCCTCGCCGTGCACGAACTTTTTAAGATTTCTGAGAAAAGCATTTTTCCAAAAGCAAACCTTAAACCTTTCTTTTGTAAGAAAGGCAGAAAATTCTTCAAAAAATTACTTCGTTTTGACCTTTAAGATTTTTAACATTTCAAAAAACCAAATACAAGTTTTGTGAAAAAATGAAATGAAAATAATTGTATTTTAAGAGTGTAACATTTTTTTGGTTATTAACCTTACTTTCTACAACATTGCTGAAAACACAAAATCGGTCAGAAAATTCCTTCTCCAGAAACAGATATTTTTTTTATATTAACAAAACATTTTTTTCAAACTTTACATGTTTACATGTTTGTTATTGCTAACAACAGATAATTATTGACTACATGTACGAATATTTTTCTGTATTCAAGTAAGACATTAGTTAAAATATAGCTAGAAATTCAGCCCAGCCTATATCGTTAGATTATTAAAGAAAATATATATCAACACTTACATAAATTATGTCTAATTAGGAAATATTTTGTTATAAACCACTAATAATTTGCTGCATGCAAAAATATTTCTGTTGAGACAACGAAAAAATATTGTTAAAAAAATAGTTGAAAAATATGTCCTAGCCCGTTTTTAAAAGAATATTCCACAATATTTCAGCTGAAAACAAGAAATTTTTAGTTAATTCTAGCAGTCGAGTGCTAGAATTTTTTTCGGCCATTTAACCAACAAAAACTATTTTTTAGTTAATTTTAGTAACTGGTGGTCAGCAATTTCAGGTTAACAAAATAAACAATCGATTGTTGAAAAAAAAGCTGTGTAAAAAATTAACCCATACTTTTAGTTGAATTAACCAAGATTTTCTTAGATTTGTCCCGGCCGGACTCTCCGTGTGAGGATACAGTGATCTATGATTTCAAAATCCAAAATGGCGGCCAAAATGGGGTCACAGAACAGCAAGAAATTAAAAAAAAAAAGTGCTGCTGCTGATATACCAATATTATATGCCCAATGGAATCACATGCTGTTCCTCGAACTTATCTCTATTTGTTATTGTAATTCATTATTGCAAAAGAGAGAAGAGGGACTCGATCGCTTTAAAATGTTTATTTATGCTTTATAATATCGTTCTAAAAGTGACTTGATGAGTCATACATCATTGATTCTCCGTCAAACCAGCAGGACCTAGATAAAAACTTACTTTATCCACCTATGTGGTTTATGCCTTCCTCACTTTTTACCAACAATGGGTAAAATGAGTGGTTTGGACACATATTTCAGCTATTTTAGGTCCAGAAAAATAAGTACACAGATATAACTTAAGTTGTCATAACTCGAGACAAGGTTGCTAGATTTTCAATTATATGGACTCGTTGGAAAGGTCTCTCGATTACCTAACCAACGATGGGTCGGATGATGGTTCCGGACATCGACACACACACAGACATTTGTTCAGTTTTCGATTCTGAGTCGATATGTATTTATGAAGGTGGGTCTTCGAGCTTTTAATAAAAAGTTCATTTTTAAAGCAGGATTATAGCCTTACCTCAGTGAGGAAGGCAAAATTGATACACTTAGGCTGAAATTAGGCGAGGGAGTTTCCTAGCCAAAATAATTACACAGAAAAAAATATATAAATTTACATAGCACGTAATTACTGTTTCTTATGTAAACTCACTCAATGTAATATTGAAAAATAATGTAAAGAGCTTCAACAGTTTCAAAATAGAACATAGGCCACACCCTTTTCCATTTCCAATAAATCTATTGTAAATATACATCATTTATCATATACTTATATTTATTTCTGTGTAGTTTAGCGATTAGGGTGGTCCTCTCCGAAATAGGGTGGTCGATTTTATAACGATTTGCTAAAAACCACATTTAACAAAAATCATTTAATCATTTGAGAAAATCATTTTAGTCACTTTTTGACCACGCCATTTCGAACAGGACCACACTTATCACCAAAACAAAGAATTACAGGTCTAATTATTTTGACAAAAAAAAACTCCCATGCCAAATTCGAGCCAAATCGCTAAATATTTTGTTCTGGATTCTGCTGGTTTGATATGGAATCGCTGATACAGTCGACTCTCCGGTTGTCAATATTCAAGGGGACACCGAAGAAAACAATCATCAGTTCACCAGACTCAATTGAAAATATGTTTTTTCGGTGTACATTGCTATGGGAGAAAATCTTTAACGTGCAGCAAACAAAAACAAATAAATGTCATGCAGCCTTCGAATCTTCGTTTCGTGCAAGCCATGAGAAGGTGAAATTATTGACAAACGGAAAATAAATTCAAGGTACCGTCGAGGAAGAGAACCATTTAGCAAGAGAAAATATCGAGAAATGCAAAAAAATTAAGTATCCTGTTCAAAGTGGATTAAGATGCACTGACACAGCTGAAAGGAACTCAAAAATTATGTTTCGTACTGCTAAAAAAATTATTGTATCTTGATTATCTCGAATTTATCGGTAGAAGGAGCAATATTGAGATCGAGAAGATCAACAACCAGAGAGTCGGCTATATAATGTAACTCAACAATGACTCATAACTTAGTTCCATTTTTTTGTTTGAAAATGTGCAACAAGTCTCATGGAATTATTCCAGCATAAGTCGAAATCATGAATATTATGTTGAAATACGTCCTACACTTTGAAAATAACTAAATTTGCACAAATTTCTAAGTTACACCTAACTGCATATTTTCTAGGTCACGATCAATTCCTTTGAAGTGGCTCAAGGTGATCCCGGAGTGTCGGTGACATCACTTCATGTAGTAGATTATCACTGCGTCACTAGCTCGGCACCACTAGTAGTATTTAGCAGGGCCAACAGTCTTGGAGGAGAGTTGTCGTTTTCGGAAAATTAGAGTCAATCGGGTGGTGAAAGGGGAAATTGTGGGAAAAACACATAAACCATGTTTACGCAGTGTGGCGCGTCTGCTCACGATGCAGAAGGGAGAGAGAGAAAGCGAGAGCACTAGGGTAAATAAACAGAAACACATGTCACCAACATTAGTTGGGGGGAGCTCCAAAGTAAGATTTTTTTAAATTTATTTTTTTAACAAATTTTACTGATTTTTCAATTTATTTTAAATTTTATAGCACAATTTTACTTCTTCAAATTCAACCAAATTACCCTCCGTGCAAATTCGTAGTTTAAACAGAAAAAAATATGTGAATTTACTCGACACGGAAAAAATGAATCACATGTAAACTCAGTTGATGTAAACTTGAGATTCGACGTAAACGGTTGAATCACATGTAAAATCATGTTTTTACGTATAATTTGTTGCAAATTTACATCAAATTTCATTTAAATTTAAATGTTTAATGACGTGCAAAAGTGTTACATCATAAATGATTCATTCAACATAAACATTCAGAAATATTTTTTTTGTGTGTAGCTGCGACTTATTTGCCTACTGCTGCTGCTGCTGTTGCCACTTTTATAGGGACATGCACAAACATCTGTAGCAAGCAGAAGCAGTCGGCAGTCGTGCGCCAACACGATGAGGTAATCTTCTGAACAAGTCTCGTGTCAAACTGCTGCGCTGCTCCCGAATGTTCCCCAACACTCTCCGTGCTGATTTATTTCAATATTTTATTTTCATCAGCTTAATTTTCCACCACGTTAGTGGGGCGGGCTACTGTTTGTGCAGAAAATTTTCCAGCGAAAAAACATGTGGTGTTGATTGAACAAAGTATTGAATAATGTGTGTGAAATGCTCGAATGCTGGAACCAACAGGCGAATCTATCGTAAAACAAAATATTGTATTAAATTTATTTTATCCTTTTTGCCAAGTAGCCTAACTCCATCCAAATTACTGATTTTTATTATTTAAACAACCAGTTTTGCAAAACTTTTGATAAAAACTTGCTTGCTCACTTCTTATTAAGCAATTTATCAGTCAATTTCAGTTGAAAATGCTTTTACTGAACTGTAATTGAATTTTAATGTGCTGATATGGCAACATTAGAGGCACGCTGGAAATAGAAGCTGTTCCCCTATACTTGATTGTAAAAAAAATAATATAGTTCACGGTGTGTTTCCTAGAACAAACCTAAGATAAAAAAAATTCGGCAAGTCTGATATTTGCCACCATGCAAGAAGGGCTTTTTCCGGACATTTTGCGGGGTCCGGCGAAATATTTCGTCGGGGGGTCTAGAGCAACTTTTTTTTTTGAAGATTTTTTTTCGATTTTATAGGATTTTTCTTCAGAAAAGTCGATGGAAATCGATGGGTTCATGTTCATATCCATCAAATTTCTTATGAATGTGACTCAAGCGACTCTTTATTATATATTTGACCTCAAATAAAAAGTTTCCAACCCAAATTTACCAGATTTCTAGCTTTCTTTGAAATAACCCCAACATCCAAGCAAGCAAATAAAAATCATATCTTTGTATAATTTGTCATGAAAATACAGCAACAGATTGCCCGGATACAAATTCGACCTTAAACCATTGCTTAACTTAGAGTATTTCATTTAAAAGTTATTTATTACCCAAAAGGTTCCCAACTTTAGTTTTTAAATCCTCTGCCATACAACACTTAAAATATTTTAAAACATTTTCGAATCAATCACATTGTAGAGAACAGTTTTCTGAACAATTTCCATAAAAAATATCAATTTTGGTTCAATATAAGCAGAGATATACCCAATTTCGTAAAATAAAATGTGATTTTCTCCAAAATTTCTGGATGAGATTTCGGTCATTCGATTTTGTTTGTATTTTTTAATCCGGCTAAAACTTTTTTGGTGCTTTCGGTATGCCCAAAGAAGCCATTTTGCATCATTAGTTTGTCCATTTAATTTTCCATACAATTTTGACAGCTGTCCATACAAAAATGATACATGATAATTCAAAAATCTGTATTTTTTGAAGGAATTTTTAGATTGATTTGGTGTCTTGGGCAAAGTTGTAGGTATGGAGAAAGAAATGGTAATCTGCAATTTTTTTTAGTGATTTTTAATTTTTTTTTTGTCACTAAAACTTGATTTGCAGAATTTTGTTTTTATAAATATTCTGATATGGGTAATTCTCCGCTAACTCACACAGCAGTTGCCCCGACCCCCCTTCGATTTGCGTGAAACGTGAAACCCCTTCCATTTTTGAACATGCGAAAAAAGAGGTGTGTTTCAATAATTTGCAGCCTGAAACGGTGATGAGATAGAAATTTGGTGTCAAAGGGACTTTTATGTAAAATTAGACGCTCAATATGATGGCGTATTCAGAATTCAGAAAAACCGTATTTTTCATCGTTTAAAGTTTAAAAAATTCTCCCATTTTCCGTTACTCGACTGTAAAAAAATTTGACACATGTCATTTTAGGCGAAATTTAATTTACTTTTCAAATCTACATTGACCAAGAAAGGTCATTTTTTCATTTAGAACAAAAATTTTCATTTTAAAACTTTGTGTTTTTTCTAACGTTGCAGGGTAATTTTGTTCAATGTTCTACAAAGTTGTAGAGCAGACAAATACAAACATTTTGATATAAAGACGTAAGGGGTTTGCTTATAAACATCGCGATTTTACGAAAAAAAGTTTTGAAAATGTTGGTCGTCGTTGATCATGGCCGTTCATGGTCACCCGCGACAGACACGGACAACAAAACAAAGAGAAACGCAAAAAGTAACTTTTTCAAAACTTTTTTTGTAAAATCGCGATAACTCGTGATGTTTGTAATCAAACCCCTTATGTCTACATATCAAATTTTTTGTAATTGTCTGCTCTACAACTTTGTACAACATTGTTACACTCTAAAAAATAACCCTGCAAAGTTATAAAAAAACATGAAATTTTAAAATGAAAAATTTTGTTCTAAATGAAAAAATGACCCTTCTGGGTCAATGAAGATTCGAAAAGAACATCAAATTTCTCATAAAACGACATGTTCCAAAATTTTTTACAGTCAAGTAACGGAAAATGGGAGATTTTTTTTGTGCTTTTTTCGATGAAAAATCAGTGATCCCCGTGCACCGCGTTCAACCGCGTTCTCTGTTTTCTGTACTCGATCAAACACCAGCACCGCGTGTGCACGCGTACAAGCAAACCCGTGTACAGTCTGTACGTGCACACGAACCTCGAGTTTAAAACCGAACCTTGCACCCCGGGTACAAACCTCGTGCAAGCCGACGACGCAGAAAAGAGACAAAAATAGTTCCCTCACGCTCCCTCTGCTGTAAAGCGGTGTTTCTTTCTCCGCTGCAGTCACACTACAGTGTTTGCCACAGAGAGAGTGAGAAGCAGTCATTTTTTCGTCTCTTTACACGCTCTTCGCTCGCACGGCGTTGTATCCGAGGTGTGCACCCCGTGTTTACACCGCGTGTAAACTTGAGTGCGTCGTGCGGGGAGAACTCGAACATGGCAGCCTGGTGTGTTTGAGGTTCATCTGCACTGTAAAATTGTACGGCGTGTACGGCGTGCGCGCGTTTCGGGAAGACTGTGAAAAATACGTTTTTTCGGAATTCTGAGTACGCCATCAAATCGAGCGTCTAATTTTACATAAAAGTCCCTTTGACACCAAATTTCTATCTCATCACCGTTTCAGGCTGCAAATTATTGAAACACAGCTCTTTTTCGCATTTTCAAAAATGGAAGGGGTCGTACCGCCCCTCCGTCACGAAATATCAAAAAACGGACCTCAGATTCGTGATCAGGGACAAAAGTTACCCTTTAGAACAAAGTTTCACGCAAATTGAAGAGGGTCGGGGCAACTTTTCCCGATTTCGTGTGAGTTGGTAGAGAATTACCCATATGTTTTAGGGGACATCAAATGCCAACTTTTTAGAAATTTTGAGAACGAGCAAAAAATCTTTGATTTATGAATTTTTGAATCAATAAATCGAAATATCGGTCGCAAAAAATTTTCAACTTCATTTTTCGATGTTAAATTGAATTTGCAATCAAGAAGTACTTTTGTGAAATTTTTAAAAAGTTCACCGTTTTCAAGTTATATTTTTTTGCAACTTTTTTGAAAAAAGTCGCCGTTATTCATTTTTAGGAATTTGTGCCCATGTTTGCCCACTTTTGAAAAAACTATTTTTGAAAAGCTGAGAAAATTCTCTGTATTTTGCTTTTTTGAACATTGTTGATACGACCCTTAGTTGCAGAGATATTGACTTGCATGTCAAGGCTCACATTTCAAAAGGGCGTTATATTGAATGTTTGGCTGTTTTGAAATGTAGGCACTTATCAAAAAAAATGAAAATGTTATTTTCGCAAAAATCGAAATGTCACGAATATTTCATATTTTAACATTAAAAACCGGACCATTAGTTGCTGAGATATTGACATTAGAATATAGAGGATTGTTTGGGCTAGACTTAGAAAACATTAATTTTCTTGTTTTTAAATCTTGGCATCGCAATATTTCAGCAACTAAGGTTCGTATCAAATAAGTTCAAAAGCAACATTCGTTAGAGTCACTGGTCGGAGTCTGGGTAATGGAAGCTTAGGTGTTGAAAAAGGCTAGGATTTTCTCACCGTTTCAAGCCTTCGAACATTTAGTTTCGATTAGGAATCTTGCAATCGAGAACGCCAAGGAAATGCGAACAATTTGAAATTGTGTCATTTGTTATTTTGCTATTTTTAGTTTCAAAGCAGTTTCAAAAAACGTGACTAATCAAAGTTTTGCTGGAATTTACACATGGTTTTACATTTATCAATCTGATGACTTCACTGACTTTACGTCGACGACACAGATGTATCTCTCACCGACCGAAGGGTTGATGATAAATTCAGAACATGGTTGTCCGGCGTCCGCCAGGGTTGACAGTAACCAAATCTACTCGGGGAGGCATGACGTAATGAGTCTACACGGTTAGAAAAAAAACGCTAAATTTTAAGTTTTGTTAATTGTTCTTTAAATAACATGATTCGATTTTTCAAATGTTTTGACCAGTAAAATTTAATTCCTCATTTAATATTCTGAAAACTGACCACTCATTTCAAGCCCCAGCTCATGTCAACTGAATATTCAAGCGACCCTTTCGCAGCAAACAACCGCGTGCAGCATGCAAATTTGAGCAGCCTCATTGAGCGGTGGTGTTGATCCGGCGGTGATTCAGGGATCACCCTGCCAACCGGCCGAGCTGATTATTCATTGATTTTCGAGGTAATTGAAATTTTATCATACTGGATAAAGTGCAAAAATGACGCCAGAAAAAAAACCCGAAGCTTGAGTTAAAATTGGGAACAGATGCAGTGCGCGCCCAGAGCCATTATCATTTTGCGGAATTGCGACGACTCTCGACGCCGAGTGCAAATGGCATTTTAATGAAGCAATTAATTAATGCTACGATGCCGGGGTCTGGACCGCACACGCACACACCCAAGCACACGTAATCATTATGCTTTTATTGATTGGAAACACAACCGTCATAATAACTTCGTTTAATTGGAGTGGATATTGGCGGGACACCGGTGGGCTCGATTACCATTTGACCGATATTTCGGGAATAGGCTAATTGCAACTGAGTTTGCAGTGAACCAAAATTAAATTCATCCCGAGTGTTTGGTATTCCAATTGAGTGGTTGTGAATTACATTACATTTCCCACGGAATGTGCACCCATTGGATTGCCCGCAATTTTAAATTAAAAAATAACATCACATCTGATCATAAATTTATTAACGCACCCCGTCTGGCTTGCTGGCCAGACTGCTCTGGCTAGAATACAGCTGCATACGCCGATATAGAGCAGCATGTTGCAAATGCGCTGTTGATGCAATGAATTGCTGGAGTGGAAGCCATGGTCATGGCGAGCATATGAACCGAATTCAATCCACACATTTAGTAAAAGATTATAAATATCATTGGAATATCGTTATAGTTTGAGAACAAAACGAAAAATACGTCTAGCAAAATTAAAAAATCGTTCAAAATAGCATAAAAATATCCATTCCTTATAATTTTGTGCTACCCTCAAAACTCAAAAGCTGACCTTGAACCATTACTTCGGATAAATTCGCCAATAGTTTTCTAAAGCAAAAATTATTTGCTAGTCTGGCTGGCTATTTACCAGACTAGCCTAATTCCCGAATCCAGGGATTTTTTATATTTTGTCCCGGGAATTCCCGAAATTGAAAAAAAAAAACAAATTTTGGTCTGAAAATTCAGTTTTGGTTGTGGAATAAATTACCAGTTGAATACTTAGTAATCGATAGGAATTTGTAAGCATTAAAATCTGTATTTCGCTTGTATCATCATTAATTTGGCTTATTTGGGAAAATTGTTAAAATTGTAGTGAACAGATCCGTTAAATGCTTTAAATATTTTCTAAAAAAAAATGTTTTTTTTAAATATGACTTGGTATAACATTTACGAATATTTATGAATTTAAACTTTAAAAATAATCATATTTAATTATTTTTCATAAAAAAAATCGGCATCCTTAGCAAATCAGGACCAAAAATAACGAATTAAGACAGGTGTTAAAGTAATTTTTTGGCGTAATGCTTAAATTTTTTTTTGTTGATTACGGATAAAACAGAAACATAACAAAACAATTTATACACCGATTTCCAAATTAATTATTGCTCTAAAATTGCCTGTACCTACCCAGACTGAATTCCCGATTTTCCCCAGTTGGCGGTAGTGACTTGAAGATAATTTGTAAAACATGTTTTGTATAAAACATGACATTCTAAATAAAAAAAAAAATTACATTGAATGGTACCATTTTATTTCTCTTCGTTTCTTGTTTTTTAAAAATAGGCTGGTACAAATTTTATTTAAAGTTTTTACCAACCCCCCCCCCCCCCCCCAAAATTGCCCCAAAAAATCAGGGGGCAAAAAACATATTTTTTCAAAAAACTTCAAAATTTCAAAGAATACAAATTTGTGGAATCAGCTTAAATAAATTTAAAATGCCTTCCACTGCGTTTGGAATCATTTTCAGCATGTTTCGGTTGATTTACAAATCATTAGAACTTTTGAAAATTTTCGATGTTTATTTATTATGGCCAAATTTTTTTTTCACGCAGATTTTTTTGTTTTCGTCAAATCTTACATTTTTTGAAAACTTATGATTGGATTGCAAAATAACTGAACTAGTGTTTTGCCCCCCCCCCCCCCTCGACTCCGACCAGGGAGAAAAACTTTGAAAAATATTTGCATTGGCCTTATTGAATTTTAATTACATCACACTTTAAAAAAAAAATGTGGTTAATTTAAAATTCAAAGCACATAAAATAACAAAAACTATAGTTTATTATGTATTTTAAGCTATTTAAAAACTTCTGTCCGAGTCTAGATTGAAGTGTATTGAGCAAATTCTATGATATTAACATATTAAGCTTTAAAAACATAACAAATATAATGAAAACATAGTTTTTTTTTAACCGTTTCAAAAATTTCTCGGGATCCCGGGAATTCCCGGGATTGAAAAAATATTTTTCTCGTTTCCCGGGAAATTCAAAACCCGGTAAAATTGGACGCCGTATTTTCATCAAAAAACCAAAAAAAAAACAAAACAGTTTCAAAATTTTTGCCAAAACTCTCAACTGTAAAAATTTTAGAGACATATCATTTAGTGGGAAATTTAATGTACTTTTTGAATCTGAAACAACCCAGCAGGATATTATTCATTTCGAACACAATTTTTCATTTTAAAATTTCGTTTTTCATAGACTTCAAAAATTATCCCTACAAAGACATACGTTTTTTTTTCGGAATTCTAAGTACACCATCAAATCGGGCTTCCAATTTTACGTATAAAAGTCCCTTTGACACCAAATTTCCAAACCATCACCATTTCAGGCTGAAAATGATTGAAAAAAAACACATCTTTTTTCGAATGTTCAAAAATGGAAGGGGTCGTACCACTCCTCCGGCACGAGATATCAAAAAATGGAGCTAATATTCGTGATTAGGGACGAAAATTACTTCTTAAGATAAAGTTTCACGCAAACTTTTTCCGATTTCGTGAAAGTTGGCGGAGAATGACCCTTTAGTACTGTGAACAAACTGCAAAAACCGGATTCCATCCATTTTTCAATGTTTTTTTTCGGCGCAGCAAAAATGAAGGACTTTTATCTCACGAAAAAACAAGAATTCTTTCTTTGCGAAAAGTTGCATTCATTGTGCCTTTTTTTACCATAAGATGGTTTTCTTATTGAAATAGGGAAAATGTTCTTAAATTGGACTTAGTCTCCTTTTTTACCCATGCAAAGAAATTCTAGAGTACGAGAGCAAATGTGAAAAACCCTACCGAATTATATTTTTTTCAGAGATTTTAATTAAGCATACAGATTCACAAATACTCTAAAAACAACAAACTTAGTTGAGCGGGTCTAGAACTGTCTGCGGATTGCGTCGCAATTTTCTCCTGACTTTCTGTGCCAAATCCAAGATCAAGAAGCAAAAGGTGAAAGTCGAAGGTTCAAGGCATTAGTCATACGGCAGTAAATTTCCCCTGTTTATTTTCGTTCTCGCTGGGAAGTTCTATTTTCAGCCTCGCATTCCCGTTCCTCGTGACACTTTTTAGTGATAAAATGAGCCACTAAAACGTGATTGTTAAAAATTACTCGTACAATTAGTTCGCTGTCAGTCAGCTCGTTTTTGCAATGTCCCGTTCTCATCACTAGCTGTCCTGTTGTAGCGGTTCAAGTTTTGCTTAGAACAAACTAGAAGCCACTTGGGACGTGACTCGACCCTTAAGTCACTGGTTATATTTGGGCGCACCACTTGTCAGCTAAGGGCGGCATCTGCTGGCAGTAAAGTTGAATTTTTCGCTGAAATTGTATAACTTGATGTCAACAAATTGTCACCGAAATGCAGCAAGATCATACTGAAGGACGAGTATTTTTAGATTTCGCAACAGGACCAAATTAAATTTGAAATATTTTGAAATAACATTCCACTGGATAGTTGTAATTTAAAATAATTTTGCATCGGTTGTAATAAATTTATTGCTGAAACGTGAGCCGGCTGTGTTGATTGACATTTTATTGCCTTCGATTATCTTGCGCTGTTTTTGGCAAGCAAAACAAACATGCTAATTTGAGAAATTGTGGGCTAATTGGGGTGGGCTGGAAGCAACATGACAATATCCTAAATTTATTTATATTCACTAAAAAAATTAAAGTTGAAATTTTCAAATTTGCTAAATTTTTTAAGCCTTTTTAAAATTTTACTGAAATGATTCAGTTAACCTCCTCAAACTTTCAAATTCACTTAATCCCTCACACATCATTACCATCGATCAAATAAGGACCAGCCGTGTAGCCAACAATGTGACAGCAGGATTCCATCAACCCGGAGTGCCAATTAGTTGGCAATTTGTCCGATGGCCAAAATAGAGTGTTCCCCATGCCCCATCATGATATGGCATTGTGGATTGTTTGCATTAATTCCCTCCCGGTCGGTCGATCCTGGTACCATTTGTTATGGTTTGTAATGGGTTCCCAAGAGCTCGTTCGCACAACGAGTGTTGTAGAACGTGCAACTTTGTTATTAAATTAGGGGTTCACGCATGACGGTGGGACTCCGGACATCGGCAAGGGAATGGTTTTGTTTGGAAATTTGCAACGTTTAGTGGTTTCCACTAACAGCTTCGCTTAGAGACAACGTTTTTGCCGGACCACCATGATGGAAACTGGTCTGGAACTTGCTGTTTGATTGTGGTCAATGGTGTTGCATTGTAAGTTTGACTGTCGCAGTTGCTGCCATGTCTACATGAGAGCTCAATATTTGAGTTCTAATTGTTGAAATGTTTTTTTTTACATGTTAGTCTTGGAATATTGTTGGTTTAAAAAAATGAGTGAAAAAAGAGAAAGAGTCCAACAATCGAGAACATTCTGTACTGTCAACTGGGGCGAATTAGGACACATGGGGCAAATTGGGACAGCAATTTTAACCATGTTAAAGTATAATATTTTGATTTTTCTGGTTGGTTTCGGTTAGAACAGACTCAGACCAGTTAAATGTGTACATCCATTTCCAAATGTAGAACCTTTAAGTGCTCTAAACACTGCTGTCCCTATTCAGACTGTAGTCCCGATTCGCCCCAGATGACGGTACCTCCAATCGTAATGATCTGCATGTCAAAACTGCACCCTTTCCTGAACTCATGAAGGGCATAGTTTGACTGAATGGTCCTAAACTACCATCGAGGTTCCACTCCTTCTTTACACAGTCATTACAGTGAATTCACTGGTTGACTAGAAATCTGGGCGAAGTTTTGAGAGCTCACAGCATCAAACCATCAATCAATCCAAAAGAGTTGGAGCTGCATCTCGGTGAGGGTCGTTACAGATTTTTGCAACAGATGAGAAGTGCACTTTTGCTGGTCTTGCAAACATTTGTTTTAACCTTCTGTACAGATGAAGTTGTTACATGGAGTTTAGAGATTGATTGAGTGTATCAAGGTACAAATGTTCAGAACCGTGGCGTTGGAGGTCAATTATTGAGAAAAGCTATTTTGTAATACTTGTTGCTAGCTTCAAAAGTTGCCAGCTAGGCCTTAGACTGGCAGGTAAGGTTTTGTTCGAATATTACGTCTACAGTTTTTCGGGATTTCTGACACCGATTGTTCAATTTATGAGCATGAGCATGAGCATGAGAGACCACCCATGGTTGCCCCTCCGTTGCTGAACAGAACCGTAATATCCTTTCAGCACTACTGATCATAGGCTTCGACTATCAAGTGGTGTTTCCCTTATCAACAGCATGTATGAATGCGCCGAAAAGATAAAACACCATGATTGCTAAAACTAGATCAGTTGCGAATAGGTAACAGTCATTGGCCACCAACGGCGCCCGCCATGTCAGTTTGTAGATCTCGATTTTAAGGGACGGGAATGTTAGTTAGCGCAGGTTGCTACTAGGGCAGCTGATTTACTCTGTGCTTACACCCCACAAGCGCCAGGAACCTGAAAATTGGTTAGTAGGATAGGGTGCTTGGTCAGGATTCATCATAGAAGATGATGATGCGACCCAAAATCATAGTGTTTGTTGAAAGGTATTATATTTTATTCTCAAGGCAAACAATCGGATGCTGCGGATGAGACATTTCCCGTTTAACTGTTGTTAAATTTTAAATGAAATGGTTTAATCTTAGACAGCCGGCTGTGGAAAGATAAAGCCAAATAACGTTTATTTATAGAATGAGGTGTTAAACGCAATGCTGCAATGATAGCGTAGTCTGATTTTTAATTATATAACCATTTAATTCATAAATTTGTTACGGAATAAACGCTACGAACTCAACCATCAAATGCCTTCCGATCTTCTTTCTGTTAGCTAGATAAGGTATTGATTTTCGTTGCCTCTCGAGCTACGATGCTATAGAGAGGGCTTAACACACAAACAACCGACGTCGAGCCCTCCGAGCTACGGAGCTATGGGAAGGTCTTTTCAACACAAAAAAAGACTCGCGCACCACACAACGTTCTTGATGAATCAAAATATTTTTTACGCGATAAAACTAACGAACTCAACCGTCAAATTGCCTTCCAACCTGCGGTGATGAAGAAAAGACTTTAAGCACACAATAACTCACCGTTTAATATAAATAAAATCCAAGATCGATCTTGTTTTATAGCAACAGCGCAACTCACTCCTGATTTTCATGATCGCGAATACAGCACAAAAAGAACACCACAAAAATGCATCTCACAATCCTGATTGTTTTTTTTTTTTTTTCATTTTGCACACACACACAACCATCCGCTTGCGCTGACGGAACATTATTCCCACACAAAAGAGACGAAAATTATCACGAAAAAACAGGACTGCGCGTCCCCAGAAACACTGCACTTATATTTCTGACACCGATTGTTCCATTTATTCCTGAAAAGTCCTAAGAGCAATTCTCCCCGAAATCTGTATTTTTTTTCTCAATTTTAATTTTTGAAATTTTTTAATCCGGCTGAAACTTTTTTGGTGCCTTCGGTATGCCAAAAGAAGCCATTTTGCATGATTACTTTGTCCATATAATTATTATAATTACAAAAATGATATATGAAAATTCGAAAATCTGTATCTTTTGAAGGAATTTTTTGATCGATTTGGTGTCTTCGGCAAAGTTGTAGGTTTGAATAAGGACTAGACTGAAAAAAAATGATACAAGATATAATTTTTTTTGGTGTCTTTTTTTAACTTTATGTCACAAAAACTTGATTTGCAAAAAACAAAAACACTATTTTTAATTTTTTTTATTTTATGGTATGTTTTAGGGGACATAAAATGCCAACTTTTCAGAAATTTCCAGGTTGTGCAAAAAATCTTTGACCGAGTTATGAATTTTACTGGTCGAAAAAAATTTCAACTTCATTTTTCGATGTAAAATCAAATTTGCAATCAAAAAGTACTGTAATGAAGTTTTGATAAAGTGCACCATTTTCAAGTTAAAGCCATTTTTAGGTAACTTTTTTGAAAATATTAGCAGTTTTTCATTTTCTTAAATTAGATGCCATGCAATGGTTTAAAAACAGGAAAATTGATGTATTCTAAGTCTCATCCAAGAAACCCACCATTTTTCAACGTCGATGTCTCAGCAACTAATGGTCCAATTTACAATGTTAAAATATAAAACATTCGTGAAATTTCCAATCTTTTCAAAAAAATTTAATCAAGACTAACATTTCAAAAGGCTGTTATATTGAATTTTTAACCTTTTTGAAATGTTAGTCTTGATTTAAAATATTCGAAAATATTGATTTCAAAAAGATCGGAAAATTTCACGAATGTTTCATATTTTTTAACATTGAAAATCGGACCATTAGTTGCTGAGATATCGACGTTAGAAATTTTTTTTTTTGAGTTTTGATATTTATAAAATCCACGTTTCACGCTGTACTAAAACCAGATTCATATTCGGATGCTCTGGAATGTGCTCTACAACTTTCCCGAAGAGAGTATGGTGCTAGCTTGTCCCTGAAAGAAGATACAGCGTCCTCAAAACTCGTCTAAAACGTGATTTTCGAGCAAAAAACACGTTTTAGACGAGTTTTGAACACGCTGTATCTTTTTATAGGAGCAAGTTAGCACCATACTCTCTTCGGGAAAGTTGTAGGGCACCTTCCAGAGCATCCGAATATGAATCTGGTTTTAGTACAGCGTGAAACGTGGATTTTATAAATATCAAAATCCAAAAAAATGGTTTTTCCCATACAAATTTATATGGAAAATTGAATCGCTTTGCGCAAAGTGAGGACTAAACCAATCGTTCCCAAACTTTGGGGAGTTGTTTAAGACCCCAAAAGGAACTGAAAAATGGTTGTGCTCGCTAAATTTGGACAATTTTATTTTTTTCCATACAACCATATTACACCCTATTCATACATGCTGTTGATAAGGGAAACACCATTAGATCGTTGAAGCGTATGACCGGTTGTATTGATAGGATATTACGGTCCTGTTCAGCAACGGAGAAGGACAACCATGGGTGGTCTCTCATGCTCATGCTCATGCTCATGCTTTGCATGGCAATTTCTCAGCAACTAAGGGTCGTATCTACAAAGTTCAAAAAAGCATAATATAGAGAATTTTCTCAGCTATTGAAAAATATTTTTTTCAAGTGTGTGCAAACATGTGCACTAATTTAAAAAAAAACAAAACTGCTAATATTTTCAAAAAAGTCACCTAAAAATGGATTTAACTTGAAAACGGTGCTCTTTAACAAAATTTCACTAAAGTACTTTTTGATTGCAAATTTGATTTTACATCGAAAAATGAAGTGATTTTACATCGAAAGAAAAGTTGGCATTTAATGTCCTCTAAAACATATCAAAAATGAAAAAAAATAAAAATTGTGTTTTTTTGCAAATAAAGTTTTAGTGACAAAAAAAATAACCGTGCATCAATTTTTTTCCAGTGTAGTCCTTATTCAAACCTACAACTTTGCCGAAGACACCAAATCGATCAAAAAATTCCTTCGAAAGAAACAGATTTTTGAATTATCATTCATCATTTTTGTATGGACAGCTGCCAAATTTGTATGGAAAATTATATGGACAAACTAATGATGCAAAATGGTTTCTTTGGGCATACCGAAGGCATCAAAAAAGTTTCAGCCAGATTAAAAAATACAAAAAAATCGAATGATCGAAATCTGAGAGAATTGCTTCTAATCAAAACCTACAACTTTGTCGAAGACACCAAATCGATTTTCCCATCTCAAGATGCAGATGGACAATGTTTTATTCAAAAAAATACAAAGAATAGTCGATTTGCGAAAACGTACCGAATACTTAGTAGAAAATAAACAGCAAAAAATCCTATTCAAAAGCGATGGAATAATCATCACCAAAAGAAAATCATTGGACGTTCATCTAGAGAAAAAATCCGAAGGGAGTATGGCTCTTCTCTCTCGCGCACGAAAGATCGGTAAAAGGAATCTAAAAAAATCATCATCTTGATTATTTGGCGGCAAGTGTAACGTTACTCGTCGAATTTTGTAGATGGCCAATGTGTGTAAACAAAGTGAAATAAATATTTTTAAGTGGTGTTAACAAGGAAATTCACAAAAAATCATCAGCAGATTGATTTTCTTGGAGAAGTTCGGGAGCGATTTTCTTTTGCGTGATTTGCCTTCTCTCTCTTTCGCAGGTGAAGAATGTTCGCAAGCGAAATTGATTTTTTTTTTGCGATTATTCCATTCCTGGTTGCACAAAAAATTGTTGTTTTGTTTGAAGAATACCAGTTTTACTATTTAAAAAAAAAACCCGAAAATCATACAAGAAGTTTTAAATACAAATCTCATCCGACACTAAATTTCCGTAACATCTCGTGTTTAAAGCTACACAATAACAAAAAAACATGTCTTAGTGAAAACCTCAAAGATTCCATCATGAAATATTGAACTTTTTCCGATTTTGTTAACCGAGACCGCTTTGCTTATTCACAATGTCATTCAAAGTCATAATGCTAGAAAAACAGTAAATAATTTATCCGGTTTCTTGAGCAGAAAAAAAAAACGATTACGTTTAAGAAGAAGTGCAATCATGTACATCGAATTGTTCTTTTTTTATTATTTCACAACAAAACACTTAACGGAAACCAACAAGCTGCTTGAGTAAATTACAAATTATTATCATCTTCACCTTCGAAAACCTGTCGCTAATCGCAGTTTACGATCGTAATGATAATTTTACCCCCCCCCCCCCCCCCCCGCCTTTCAGTAATTGCAGTAAACTCCGGAGAAGCGGACAAATTCCTATCCCCAAGTGCAGGTTCAAGCAAAGGTTAAACATTCTTCACGGAACCATGAACCCCAAAAACAACAACCACTTGCAAAATCGGCAAACCATCCTGCAAATCATCTCCCGAGCCATGGACCGCGCTCAGACTTGGTGACGATGACATCATGGCGGGGGGAAAAAAAAAGCGACAAAAAGTCTGCCAAGAAGTGCATTCCAGTCCATGAAGACATCTTACGTAACCCGCAGAACTCCAAAGGGTTCGCGACAAGTGTACACAAATATGCGAAACGCAGGGAACGGCGGCCGCGGCGCAATCTTGATCTTGATCGAGGGAGACAGCAGTAAAGCAGTCCTCTCACATTGGTGCATAGTGCATTTTGAGGTTATGCACAGTCCGGTTGGACGCGTGATGGTGTAATGTTGAACAGATGTTTCCATCGTATGCGTATGTTAGTAGGGTTGAGGGATGTTAGTTGGGAACTTAGGTTCGATGTTGTTGGTTTCTCCAAAACAGCCTGAATTTATTAAATAAAAATTTCTATAATTTTAGAATAACGGCTCTTCAGCAAATTCTGAACTGAGCCTAATTACATAAATTTCATTCCAAAAACTTAAAAACAGGCTAAATAAACTTTCTTTTGCACTCTCCCTAACAACGAGCGATGAGTAGATTGTGTATAATGTCTTCGTTTGCTACCCCTTTGCCAATGAATTAGTTGAATTGTTTGTTCTAGAGGTGCACACTGCTGGCAGACGCGAGCAGTTCTAAATGTAGGAAGAGATTGCAGCCGGTTGATAGTTTCGCATTGTAAACCAAGTCCTATTAGGTCAGTAATGTGTTCATTCGATAGGTGACGACGGGAGAAAATGTGGCTGGACATTGCAGGGCACGCTAATTGGAATGTGATAACGTTAAGATTTTTTTTTTGCGAATAAAATTATACACAAAACAATTAAAATTTATAAACAATTTACAACAAAATCACAAAACACTTTAAATGTTACAGTCCTGACTCGGTTATCCGAAGCCTCGATTGTTTTATTTTTCGATTATCCGAAGATTTGTATCGGACTTTGAATAGTCGAATCATGAACAAAACAAAGCTTTTTTTCGTATTTTTTTTCGAGTTCTGCGACTTTATTTTAGTCAAATTTAAATAGTTGATTTCCTCACAAATTGCAATATAGTTTAGACAATATTTCATCACCACCATTTCGGCCGATATATTGGATAAAAAAAAAAATCTGAATCACTTTAGCATAATTAAGGGTTCATATCTAAACTCACCATTTCAGAAAATGACAACGAAAAAGAGTCTGGACTGTATAACAGTAAGAATTCTTTAAAAAAAATACAAAATATGAAAAAATATGATTTCTGCTGCTGAATTTTCCAGGTTTTTCTGGATTTCAGGTTTTTCTGGTTTTCCAGGTTTTCCAGGATTTTGGGTTTTCAGGTATTTTAGGTTTTTCTGGTTTTTTTGGATTTTCATGTATTTCAGGGTTTTCAGGGTTTTCAGGGTATTCGGGCTTTCAGGGTTTTCGGGTTTTTCAAATTTCTAAGATTTTTCAGTTTAGGGTTCATACCTAAGCTCGACATTTCAGAAAATGACAACGAAAAAGAGGATTTTCATGTTTTCGGGGTTTTTCGGGTGTTTCATGTTTTAGAGATTTCTCAGATTTTTCGGGTGTTTCAGGTTGTTCAGGTTTTCATGTTTTTTTTTTTATTTTTCGTGTTTTTCATGTTTTTTATGATTTTTATGTTTTTCATATTTTTCATATTTTTAATGTTATTCATGTTATCATGTTTTTCATGTTTTTCATGTTTTTCATGTTTTTCATGTTTTTCATGTTTTTCATGTTTTTCGTGTTTTTCACATTTTTCATGTTTTCATGTTTTTCATGTTTTTCATGTTTTTCATGTTTTTCATGTTTTTCATGTTTTTCATGTTTTTCATGTTTTTCATGTTTTTCATTTTTCTCATGTTTTCATATTTTGAATGTTTTTCAAGTTTTTCATGTTTTTCATGTTTTTCATGTTTTTCATGTTTTTCATGTTTTTCGTGTTTTTCATGATTTTCATGTTTTTCATATTTTTAATGTTACTCATGTTATCATGTTGTTCATGTTTTTCATGTTTTTCATGTTTTTCATGTTTTCATGTTTTTCATGTTTTTCATGTTTTTCATTTTTCTCATGTTTTCATATTTTGAATGTTTTTCAAGTTTTTCATGTTTTTCATGTTTTTCATGTTTTTCATGTTTTTCATGTTTTTCGTGTTTTTCATGATTTTCATGTTTTTCATATTTTTAATGTTATTCATGTTATCATGTTTTTCATGTTTTTCATGTTTTTCAAGTTTTTCATGTTTTTCAAGTTTTTCATGTTTTTCAAGTTTTTTATGTTTTTCATGTTTTTCATGTTTTTCATGTCTTTCATGTTTTTCATGTTTTTCAAGTTTTTCAAGTTTTTCATGTTTTTCGTGATTTTCATGATTTTCATGTTTTTCATATTTTTCATGATTTTCATGTTTTTCATGTTTTTCATCATTTTCGTGTTTTTCATGATTTTCATGTTTTTCATATTTTTAATGTTATTCATGTTGTTCATGTTTTTCATGTTTTTCATGTTTTTCATGTTTTTCATGTTTTTCATGTTTTTCATGTTTTTCATGTTTTTCATGTTTTTCATGTTTTTCATGTTTTTCATGTTTTTCATGTTTTTCATGTTTTTCATGTTTTTCATGTTTTTCATGTTTTTCATGTTTTTCAAGTTTTTCATGTTTTTCATGTTTTTCATGTTTTTAATGTTATTCATGTTTTTCATGTTTTTCAAGTTTTTCATGTTTTTCATGTTTTTCATGTTTTTCATGTTTTTCATGTTTTTCATGTTTTTCATGTTTTTCATGTTTTTCATGTTTTTCATGTTGTTCATGTTTTTCATGTTTTTCATGTTTTTCATGTTTTTCATGTTTTTCATGTTTTTCATGTTTTTCATGTTTTTCATGTTTTTCATGTTTTTCATGTTTTTCATGTTTTTCATGTTTTTCATGTTTTTCATGTTTTTCGTGTTTTTCATGATTTTCATGTTTTTCATATTTTTAATGTTATTCATGTTATCATGTTTTTCATGTTTTTCATGTTTTTCAAGTTTTTCATGTTTTTCAAGTTTTTCATGTTTTTCAAGTTTTTTATGTTTTTCATGTTTTTCATGTTTTTCATGTCTTTCATGTTTTTCATGTTTTTCAAGTTTTTCAAGTTTTTCATGTTTTTCGTGATTTTCATGATTTTCATGTTTTTCATATTTTTCATATTTTTCATGATTTTCATGTTTTTCATGTTTTTCATCATTTTCGTGTTTTTCATGATTTTCATGTTTTTCATATTTTTAATGTTATTCATGTTGTTCATGTTTTTCATGTTTTTCATGTTTTTCATGTTTTTCATGTTTTTCATGTTTTTCATGTTTTTCATGTTTTTCATGTTTTTCATGTTTTTCATGTTTTTCAAGTTTTTCATGTTTTTCATGTTTTTCATGTTTTTAATGTTATTCATGTTTTTCATGTTTTTCAAGTTTTTCATGTTTTTCATGTTTTTCATGTTTTTCATGTTTTTCTTGTTTTTCATGTTTTTCATGTTTTTCATGTTTTTCATGTTTTTCATGTTTTTCATGTTGTTCATGTTTTTCATGTTTTTCATGTTTTTCATGTTTTTCATATTTTTCATGATTTTCATGTTTTTCATGTTTTTCAAGTTTTTCATGTTTTTCATGTTTTTCAAGTTTTTCATATTTATAATTTTACTCATGTTATCATGTTGTTCATGTTTTTCATGTTTTTCATGTTTTTCATGTTTTTCATGTTTTTCATGTTTTTCATGTTTTTCATGTTTTTCATGTTTTTCATGTTTTTCATGTTTTTCATGTTTTTCATGTTTTTCATGTTTTTCATGTTTTTCATGTTTTTCATGTTTTTCATGTTTTTCATGTTTTTCATGTTTTTCAAGTTTTACATGTTTTTCATGTTTTTCATGTTTTTCATGTTTTTCTTGTTTTTCATGTTTTTCATGTTTTTCATGTTTTTCATGTTTTTCATGTTGTTCATGTTTTTCATGTTTTTCATGTTTTTCATGTTTTTCATATTTTTCATGATTTTCATGTTTTTCATGTTTTTCAAGTTTTTCATGTTTTTCATGTTTTTCAAGTTTTTCATATTTTTAATGTTACTCATGTTATCATGTTGTTCATGTTTTTCATGTTTTTCATGTTTTTC